>NC_136930.1:47303332-47565832 GCF_949752795.1 Hyperoodon ampullatus | reverse complement strand
TATCTCTACTCAATTAAAACTGCTTTGAGCCAAAAGTTAAGTCCAGCCCTTGCTTTAACCCAAGTTGCAGAAAATAGGAACTTAGGCATAACAGACGAAATCCACGAAATAAAAGCTATTGAGTCAGGTCTGAGAGGCAAGGCTCTAAATACTTATGTAGCAAACTGCTTATATCCTGGACCCCATTTCATACTGGCTACGTTGATTTATATGATTTATTTTAAAACTACATTAAATGAAATTTTCAACAAGAGGAGGTGAGTAGGGTTAATAATCAAGGGGGAAGGAGTGTCATTAAAGCTTTTTCCTAAAATTACACGATAATCAGTTTTACACTAGTTGCCAGACTTCAAACAACACGAAGAAATGGACACACCACATGGCTGGTAAAAAGAAAAAATAAGGCTGTTTCTCCTTTTCGGCCAAAGCGTTGAAGACATGTCGCAGGGCGACAAAACACCATGGGAAGGATTTTCCCCAAGACGTGAAAAGTTGGCCGAGTTGAGCTCTGCGGGTGTGTGCGTTTCGGGCAGGTGCCTCTCGCCCCGCTGTGTCCTTTCAGTACCACCCAGGCCCCCGGGGGCTCGGGGGCTTCAGGTCACGCTCTCTGCGGCGCCCAGGCTGCCTTGAACTCCCGCCTTCCGCGCTGGGAAGCGACCGGCGGCCCCTCCCAGCGAGGACTCCCGGCGCCTGCAGAGCCCGAGGTAAACCGCACGCCCGCTCCGCAGACCTCCCCGGCGACGCGAACTGGACGGGCCCGGAGCCCCCGGCCAGACCCGCCCGCCGCCAGTCCCGCGCCCGCAGGGCGGAGGCGCACGGCTGCCTGCTGCAGAGGCGCGAACTTTTACACCTACTTTTTGTTTCGCTTCGGCTTTGGGATCGCGACCCAGACACTGATTTTCCACCGCCTGGGGACGTTGTCCCCCTCGCCCCGAGGTCTCGACCAGCTGTTCAGAGAACTAAGTTCTCACCCCCGGTTGCTAAAAAGTGGTCCCCAAGAATAGCAGCCCGTCAAACGCAACAACAATGACAACAGCCGCGCTAGTAACACATCTCCTAAATGAGTGGGGCTGCCCAAGCAGGCTCCACGAGACAGCAGCGCTAACTGCGCGCGGGGGTCGGGTTAAAAAGGACCCCGGAGCGCGAAGGATGAGCCGAGCAGGAGTGGGCTGCTCGTCGCAGCCGCTGTCTTGCCTGGCGCTCGGGCTGTCCGTGTGTCTGTGCCCGACTAGTTGTCCCTCCAGCTGCTCAGGCAAAGTTTGACAAATCCCGGGCAGCGGGAGCTTATTTCCCCGAGTCTCCCTCCCTTTTCCCGCCCCGCGCGCCCCCCTCCTCAGAAATAATCCCACCAACTCTCGGCGCCCCGTGCAAACTTACGTTTGATCTGCCGGGGTTTGCTCTGCTTTCGCCGGGACATTTCGGCGGCGGCCGCTGCCACTGGGGCTCCCGCGGTGCCCGCGGTCGGGGCTGCCGCTCCCTCGGCTCCCGCCGCCGCCGCCGCCGCCGCCGCCGCTGCCTCTGGCCAGGCTCGGGCCGCCGCCGGCCGGATTCCAGGTGCTCCGGACGCGCGGGATCCGGGCGCTGGGCTCCTCCGGGAGCCGCGGATCCACGTTTGGAGATGAGCAGGCAAATGAGGAGAGAGAGGGGGGCAAAGAGAGTGTGACAGTGGGGGGGGGAGTGGGAGAGCGATGGGGGGAATGGGAATTTTCGAACGAATGGACAGGGAGAGAGAAAAGGGAAAGGGGGCCACGAAAAGAAGGAAGAGAAGGAGGGAGGGAAGGGAGAGCGAGCAGAGGGGAGAGGGGAGGAGAGGGGGCGGAAGGCGCGGGAGGAGGAGCGCGCTCGCTCTCCCCTCTCCGCGGCTCGTGGGGCAGATACTCGAGCGCCAGCGCCGCCGCCGCCGCTCCGGGCCGCGCAGCTCTCGCTCTGCCGCGGGAGGTGGCGAGGCGCGGGAGGGAGGGGCGCGCCGGGGCTGTGGGGAGGGGGGACTATTCCATCAGCGAAAGGAGGATTGGCTGCAACCAAGGCCAGTCCGGATGCAAACTAGGGCCCTGGCCTGGTCGCGTGGGGTTCAGGGGAGCGCGGCGGGGGGTTGGAGGGACAGAGGGAGGCGTGGGGCGGGCTTGGAGGGGGGCCACCTTCTGCAGTTGTCACCGCGTCAGCTCTGGGCTTTTGCCAGAGCACCCCTCCTCCTCTTCCCGGCAACTTCTTTTCAACAGCCCCTCTGATGGACCCCAACTCTCCTCTCTCACGCCTCGCCTATCCAGCGGGGCACAAAGAAATCTCAGTCACTCCATAAACTTTGTGCTTCCAGTTATGCCGCCCCCTCCCCTAGCCTCCACCCCGCCCTTCCAGCTATTTGGCAGGAAGGTTAGGCCACTGGCAAAATCCTCTGCGAGATCCAGCTGATCACAAATGCCAGCTGTATGTCTTGGGGCCAGTTAAGTCCTCTCCTCTGCCCAGGCTCTCAGGAGACCATTTCATTGCTCTCAAGGTTCCAAGGAGACCGCTGCGGACGCGGACCATCCCCCCACTTGGCCAACACGGCTGGGATGCTGAACAGCGTCCCAGAAGTGCTCTTTCTCACCTCGAGTTTTCATTTTAGATTGTAAAAATTCCGAATTTGGAGAGAGGCAGATATTTTTCTCCCATCAGAAAGGAGGACCATTAGCTAGGTGATTACCCTTGTGGGAAAGGAACCATCTCTAATCAGAATACTAACTTTTTGAGGAAGTCTGTGGAAGTTCTAAAGTCCCACCCCCGCCCCATAATCTTTCATTCTTTTAGTTCTTCTGCCACAGGGAAGCAACCAGCGACTAATAAAAGATTTGATCTTGCCATAATTTCCCAAGCAGGTAAGACCCAATAACTATTTCATGGTTCTTTAGCTTTTAAAGTTTAGTTTCATTATTATTCAATTATTGTTTGTGTAGTATGTCGGAAACTGCAAGACAAAAGAACAAATTTTTAAGTGATTTGCATAGTTATTATTTTGGCCAAGTTAAGCTGCACGAGGCTAGCTTAGTTTCTCATAGTTTCATATACACTGAGTTTTAAATATATTCTCCCAGGTGGACTTGAAGGAGGCGTCTATCCAAGAGACGGTGGAACTGGCTGCTTTACGTAATCAGTATTTAGTTGTAAACTCCACTGCCGTTAACATGTATGCACCCGACATTCCCCTCCAGGTTGTGAGGTCATCCATTCTGATCTGAAATCGAGCCCCCCTTTGTTTGGTTGACTAACATGGGTGTGAGCCCCGCCAAACTCCACACGCTAAAAGGGTCTGGAGGTCAGCAGAGAGCCTGGGCTGATTGAGCATAATGCAGGCTGTTCAGTGTGCAGGAAGCACTGTAATCAGTGTCATTGATAACCCCATCAGGACATCTTCTGGAAGGTGTAAAGAGTTGCCCTGCGAAAGGTATGGCTGAGGGAATGTTAATACAGAGCTGAAGACCAATTGTGAATTTTATTACATTACCATTAGTACTACTACCGCAGAGCTTGTAAGAATACATGGTTCTTTGTAGTGGAAAATGCACTAAATGACAAAGTCCCTCCCCTGAAGAACCAACAAATTAAAGCTGTAAGTACCATGAAAAGCAGGGTTATTTGTGTTTGTGTTGTGGAATGAATCAGCAGACAGAACTACAGATTTTTGCCTCCTTAATTTCCAATTCGTTACAATTAAAGTGGTATACTTAGAATTGAATGATTATATATTATGGTTTTTAAAGATCTTTTTATAAAACTGGCTGTCTTTTTTATATTACCCAAAAAGAATGCCCATTGGAATTAAAATATCATAACAGTTAATGTTTCTTTTGGCATTTGAAATGGTTAAATATGCAAAGCAAAAGAGAAACAAATAAATCTCAACTAAATATTCACTTTAAAAGCTGAAAGGAGCAAAAGTCAGAGAATTCAAGGCAAGATTGATAAGATAACCAGATTACAGTATTAGAAATAAATATAGCTCATCTAAATTTATAAATAGATATATTATTCTGGTCAATATAAATGAATTAAACTAAGGAATATTATTACATTTTGTGTTTTCTCATCATTTTTAATGAGAATGTTAATGATATTTAAAGTTTAATTTTTCTTTTTCTCATTTAATTCACTAAGGTTATAAAATAAAAAGACAGCAAAACCTATAAGCAATTATCTCTGTCCAAATGGATATAGCAGCTCCAAACCACAGCTACATGACTATCAAACAATGATTATGAAAACCACAATTGAGAAAAGCATCAGGGAATGATATTGCAAAACCACAGCAACAAATGTGTCTGTGATATTGAAAACCACAATTCACAACTAATACCCTGTGTATCGCAAATTACTATTTAACTATAAATGTGAAAATGTATAAGTAACAGCATAAAATAATTTCTCATTTACTTGAAAATGAATTATTCATTTTCTAGACTCACTGATTTCATCTCTATATAATGGTTCATTTTGAAAAGTTTCTTTTTTTCAAAGACAAATCATTTTAAATCACATAGGTAAGTTACTTTAAAAGCAGAAAATATGCAACTTTTAATAACATTTCCTCAAATGCTAAAAGAATTGATTTGAAACCAATCTGAAATAAAGCAACATCTACTTCAGTCTAGCTTTCTTCATAAAATTCTTCAGGAGCAGAAACGGATGGAGTGGAAACTGTTTATGGAAAAAAACAAAGCTTCGAGTATTCTATTACACCTTCAATGAGAATATAATTATATATTCTCAAATAGTCATTTTAGCTAGAAACCATACATCTGACAGTAAAATGAGTCACCAGTACCAAAACAACTTTAATATGCAAACCAAATGTTTACTTACAAATAAATAAAAGAATATTATTTGTAAGTTTATAGAGTTTCCAGATTTAGCAAATTAAAATACAGGATGCCCAGTTAAATTTTAGTTTCAAATAAGCAACAATAAATTTTTTAGGATAAGTATGTTCCATGCAATGTTTGGGACAAACTTATCCTAAGAAATAATTGTTGTTTATCTGAAATTCAAATTTAACTGGGCATCCTGTATTTTATCTGGCAAACTTGTAAGTTTAGCATTTTAGCAGTTTCACAAATTTGTGGTTATTTATAATATTGTTTATGGAAAAGGTAGGGAAACCCTACAGTGCTTCCTAAAGACACAGATATAGTTAATTCTTGAACATCATATTTTTTAGGGAAGGCAAGTAGAAGGAATAAATTTCTGTACAAAAATTCTTCATTTGGCACAGTACCGAAACATGCTCTCAGTGTAAATGGATTGCATTCAGGTCTGTCTCACTCTTGAATTTGCTTTTAAAATGTGCTTTTTTTCCTCTAAGGGATCAACAAATTGATAAAGCAACCTCCCAGGCCACATCTTATTAGGCAGCAAGCTGCCTCCTTTATTATGAAAATAAACAATATTCAAAGGCTTCAGAAAGACTTAATTTTTTGCCCTTGTATCCTCACCAGAAGTTGAATGCAGTTTATCTGCCTTAATTTAAGATTGTGGCACTGAATTGAAGAAGAATGCAGTATGAATATAGTGTTTAGTGTTTGTGTATCTTTATAATTTCAGCAGTTTAAAAATAAAAATCAACAAATTCATCAAAATGGCATTTCCTAGGTTACAACTATGAAAAGGACTGTCTGCTTACTTGTGAAGGAGCCAAGAGCTTTGAAAACATTCAGTCAATCTAGATCCGAGGTTTAACTTGGTCTTCATGTAGATGGTCAATCCCCTTGACAGAAGTATGCATGTACAAAAAATTTACTAAAGGGCAGGTCTATTGAATTAATCAATTCATCGGATTTTCAAAAGTATCTGTGAAAAAAATCTCTAATCCAATATGCATTAAGAATGACTATTCTCTTTGTGTAGAATTTTATAAGGTACTGAAAACCAAAATGTGGATGATTTAAGTTTTTATTCTTTGCAATCATCCTTTATGTCCAAATTACTATTCTGACAGAGGAAAGTCATAGGATGAACTCTATTACAAAAAAAAGTATTTGTTGCTAAGTCTGTATAATGCATAACACACCTCCAAGTACAAAATAAATATTGAAGGAGTAACACCCCAAATTTTAGAAGACATCTGTTGATTTTGCCTGCCTAGCATCCATCCCTCTTCTTCTGGAAGTAATGCTGTGATGTCTTTTGAAGAACTCCTCCTCCACATTTTCTCTTTGGTCATGTAATGCAAGTGTGGCCTTCCCCAATCCCCTAGTCCCTGACCAATCAGAATATTCCACGTGTTTGTCTCTAGTGTTTGGCGCAGTGGTTCAAATTGTTTCTATGAGAGTCAGCCCTGGAACTTTATCCTGAAACCACTGAGGAAAGGGTGCTTCTATTCGGCTGGTGTTGCTACACTGGAAGAATGCTAACCTAATATTGCTGTTGGCCATCCTTGGTGGAAGAATCTGTTTTAGAGGACCAATTCTGTCTTATCTTCTCTCAGGATCTGATTTTTGGGAAATCCAAACCAAGACACCCATCAACATTCCAATACTACTTTTTTTGATTCCATCAATATTACCTATGTGTCTACATAAACATTAGAGTCTTGGTCATTTCCATTATATTGTATCTTCATCTATTTGACCAGGCTAATCTCTATACACCTTTGTAGTCCTAGTATAGATGTCATTTTTCACAGGAAGATGTCACTGACCTCCCAAGTCTTAGTGAGATATCTCTTCTTAGCTCCATAACACCTTCTCTGTCGGCATAATATCACTCATTGCATTGTATTATATTGGCAGTTTAAATACATATAAATTCAATCCTCACCAGCCCCCTCCCTGATCTACTACACCTAACTAGATAGTTTGTGAGGGCAAGAAATATGTCTGTCTTTTTCAGAACTACATCCCCAGGGCTGGACGCATCGAAGCTCCTAACATAATTACTGGAAGGAACAGTAAGGTCAGAATTATCCTGTTTTTTCTGGGGACTCCTACTCTTTCCAATCCTTATCCACATAGGCACAGGTGCAAGAAGTGGCAGCCATGTTTGTACAACGTGACTCCATGCTCCTGATGGCGGATACATGGACCGAGGGGAGTACCTGACTCAAATATGGCCAATCAAGTCCCTCCCTCAGGAATCTAGAGTTAGTATTAAGAGTTTCATCTTTACATGGGCTAGTCTCTTGAATGAATGAAAAGTAAAAACTCTGGAATTATGGCATGGTTACCACCATGTGAACAGAGCAACAGTGACAGTTTGCCAGTGGAGAGAAAAAGAAATAAAACAAATGTGCTGAGATAAGTAGAGCTGGGAATATGAAATGGCATCCCACGTCCTGTTCCAGCCCCTTCATGGGCTTCTGCCCTTCCCGTCACTGAGATACTATGTCTCCTTAAAATAAATTCCTCCCCACCTTTCTTTTTAAAATTATTTTTGGCCTAAATTAGCATGAATTGATTCTTGTTACATTCAAGCCAAAAGACAAAATGAGCAATCCATGACTTCAGTTAGCTTAACTATTCAATAGCCCCCTTGATCTGCAGTTTTGCTCTCCGTGGTTTCAGTTACCAGTGGCCAACCTTGGGCGGGCCCAAAATATTAAATGGAAAATTCCAGAAAAAAAGGAAATTCATAAGTTTTCAATTGCATGCCATTCTGAGTAGCATGATGAAATCTCACAGCATCCCACTTCATTCCCCCCCACCCCACGTGAATCATCCCTTTGTTCAGCGAATCCCACCAGTCACTTAGTAACCATGTTATCAGATTGAACCTTGTGGTATCACCGTGCCTGTGTTCAAGTCACCCTTATTTTAGTTAATAATGGCTCCAAAGTATAAGAATAGTGATGCTCGAATTCAGATGTACCAAAGAGAAGCCTTAAAGTGCTTCCATTAAGTGAAAAGGTGGAAGTTCTCAATAAAGAAAAAATAATTGTATGCTAAGATTGCTAAGATCTACAGTAAGAAGGAATCCTCTATCCCTGAATTGTGAAGGAAAAAGAAATTCATGCTAGTTTTTCTGTCATACCTCAAACTGCTAATGTTATGACCACAGTGCAGGATAAGTAGTTATGATGGAAAAGGCATTATATTTGTACACTTAGATATTTTGAGGGAGAGAGACCACATTCACATAGCTTTTATTACAGTATATTATAATTGTTCTATTTTATTATTAGTTATTGTAGTTAATCTCTTACTGTGCCTTATTTATAAATTAAATTTTATTACAGGTATGCATGTATAGGAAAAAACATAGTATATATAGAGCTCAGTAATATCTGTGGTTTCAGGTGTTCACTGGGGGTCTTGGAATATAACCTCCACAGATAAGGGGGGACCACTGTGCTTAGAAATATCAATTAACTGAATTTTCTATTTTCCTACAGAAAAGTTATATAAAAGTACTATATTAGTCTGGGTTCTTCAGAGAAACAGAACTAATAGTATATATACAGAGAGAGAGAGAGAGAGATTATCGGAAACTGACTCACAGTAGAGACTGAGAAGTTCCTGGATCTTCAGTTGACCCAGGAGAGTCTGAATTTGAAGGCCTGAAAACCAGAAGAGCTGATGGTGTAAGTTCCAGTCTGAGTCCCAGTATGAAGGCTGGAGGAGACTGATGTCCAGGCTAGCAAACAATCATGCAGAAAGGGAATTCTCACTCTGCCTTTTTGTTCTAGTCAGGCCATCAATGGATTGGATGAGACCCACCCACGTTAGGGAGGGCAGTCTGCTTTACTCAGTCTGCCAATTCAAATGTTAATCTCATCCGAAAATACCCTCACAGACACACCCAGAATGTTTTACCAAATCTCTGGGCAATCAGTGGCCCAGTCAAGTTGGCACAAAAAAATAACCATCATAAGCACTTTTGATGATATTTTTTTCCAGAGCAACTGTGAAATGGCAAAGAATATTCTTAGGAACGTTAAATGGGAAATATACAATTTTAACATAGATAAATAAGGATGTTATCAATTACTGACTTGGGGCATTCACTTCAATCAGGGGTAAATCTTGGGGAAAAAGGTAGCATTTTGAAATTCAGAGTTCCTCAAGGGCATGATGACTGATTGACATGCACATCTATAAGCCTCCTGATTACATTTATTCTGTCCCCAGATGTTTGATTTTATTTTCAACTTTACTTTGCCACATTTGAATAACCATCTAACAGATTACCTTGCACATAAATTTTATGAATGTTGTTATAATTTGCATGAATAATGTTTATACTTCTGTGGTAGATTTTATTTTCCAACCTATAACTTTTGCCATAAATTCCTAAATGCAAAAGAAGAAATTAAACAGCTTCTTGAGAACACTTGCTATATGTACAAACTTAATCAAATCAGTTATCTTTGCTTTTATCTACTTGTCAAAGTGTATTAAAATAATGCATTAGGAGTGGATTTAGGGTGAACTGAAGATGTAGGATTATGAATAACCATGCTAGGGCATACTGATAATGAAATCATCTGAAAGAAGCTGAAAAGGCTAATTATATCACTTTAAAAATGTATCTTTGGGCTTCCCTGGTGGCGCAGTGGTTGAGAGTCTGCCTGCCGATGCAGGGGACAGGGGTTCATGCCCCAGTCCGGGAAGATCCCACATGCCATGGAGCTGCTAGGCCCGTTAGCCATGGCCGCTGAGCCTGTGCATCTGGAGCCTGTGCTCCGCAACAGGAGAGGCCACAACAGTGAGAGGCCTGCGTACCGCAAAAAAAAAAAAAAAAAAAAAAAAAAAAAATGTATCTTATAATAAAAATTAAACTATATGACTAATATACTCCTTTAAAAACTATTTTTATTTTGACTAAACCAATAGATGTACATAGATTTAAAGGTCAAATAGATTTCCAAGACTTATAATAAAAATATTAGCACTCCCTTATCCTACTCAACAGCCCAATGACAATTCCTGCTCCCAAAGGTATAATCACTGTCAAATATTTTTTAGCTAATTCTCCTGATGTTCAACTCATATTTCTAAATAACGTGCTTTACTACTTTAAAAATTTTATTAGTTTAGATATTATTGACCATATCACTGTCTACTATAAAAATATGAACATATAATACCTTATACATCCCTAATACACACATTATTCAAAATTTTTGTTAAACCAAAAGTTTATATTTTGTTAACAGTTAATCTGTATAGGATATGATGATTGCATTTTCTTTCGATCTCTTTGTTTTTCCTGAAGTTAATAATTACTTTCTTTGTCATCTTCTTAGTTTTCCATGACCTATCACCATTTTATCCCCAAATTATTTGCTGATGCAATACAGTCAAGTACATTATTACATCAGTACATTCAAAGACAGATAAATTAGCAGGTCATTTTCTTCCCCCCATGCAGGTGTCCTTCGAAGCTTCTGTCCTGCTCAGTTCTAGACTAATTTCTCTCTGCGACTAAAACTTCCTTTTCATCATCTCCTGAGAATTCCCTTAATTTTGTCCTGTATTATATTCTAGATTTCCTGAATACTGTGTCTTCCTCTTTCATGGTTTACTACCCCCTTTCTTTTTTTCTTTCCCTCCCTCCCTCCCTTCCTCCCTCCCTCCCTTCCTTCCTTCCCTCCTTTCCTTCCTTTCATCCTTCCTTCTTGTTCTTTTCATTGTTGTTATTGAGTAAAATTTCATGTAGCTTCCTGAGACAATTTATGTACAAAGTAATTTTTTTTTAGTTTTGGCAAAACTAAAATTTTCTTTATTCTACCCTCCTACATGACATATAGCTTGAGAGGGTATAGAATTCTAGGGTGCAAATTATTTTCCATGAATTTTTAATTTTATTTTTCCAGTTTTATTGAAATATAATTTACATATCACATTATATAATTTTAGGAATATAACATGATGATTTGATACACTTATATATTGTTAAAGATTACCACAATTCAGTTAACACCTCCATCACCTTACATAATTACCGCGTGTGTGTGTGTGTGTGTGTATGTGTGTGTGTATGTAGTGAGAACATTTAAGGTTTACTTTTAGCAACTTTCAAGTACACTATACAGTATTGTTACCTATAGTTATCATGCTGTACATTAAATCCTCAGGACTTATTTATTGTATAATTGGAAATTTGTACCCATGAATCAGCATCTCCTCATTTCCTCCACTCCCCAACCCATGGCAAACACCATTCTACTCTATGAGTTCAGCTTTTTTAAATTCCACATATAAGTGATATCATACAGTATTTGCATTTTTTCTGTATGACTTATTTCACTTAACATAATGTCCTCAAGTTTCATACATGTCATCTCAACTGGAAGGATCTCCTTCTTTCTCGTGTTGAATAATATTCATACATGAATATTCTTCATTCATTCATCTGTAGACAGACACATATTGCTTTTATATCCTGGCTACTGGGAATAGTGTGGAAATGAACATGGGAATGTGGATATTTCTTTAAGATTTGATTTCATTTCCTTTGGATATATACACAGAAGTGGGATTGCTGGGTTACATGGTAGTTCTATTTTTAATTTTTTGAGGAACCACCCTACAGTTTCCATATTAGATGTACCAATTTACATTTCTAGCAATAGTGTACAAGGATCTCCTTTTTTCCACATCTTTACCAACACTTTTTAATCTCATGTCTTTTTTTATACAGCCATTCTAACAGGTGTGAAGTGATATTTCATTGTGGTTTTGATTTGCATTTTCCTGATGATGAAGGACGTGAAAATCTTTTCAAGTACTGGTTGGCCATTTGTATGTCTTCTTTGAAAAAATGCCTTTTCAGGTCCTCTGCCCATTTTTTATTGGATTGTTTGGTTTTTTGCTATTGAGTTGTGTTCCTTATATATTTTAATTATTAACCCCTTATCAGATAGGTGTTATGGAAATAGTTTAACCCATTCCATAGGTTATCTTTTCATTTTACTGATTGTTTCTTTTGCTGTGCAGAAGCTTTTTAGCTTGATGTAGTCCAGTTTATTTACTTTTGCTTTTGTTACTTGTGCATTTGGTGTCATATCCAAACAATCATTGCCAAGACCGATGGCAAGGAGCTTTCCCCATTTTCTCCTAGTAGTTTCACTGTTTCAGATCTTATGATTAAGTCTATAATTGATTTCAAGTTAATTTTTGTAAGTGGTGTAGGAAAGGGGTTCAATTTCATTCTTTTGCATGTGATTGTACACTTCCCAGTGCCATTTATGGAAGAGATTATCCTTTCTCCATTGAGTATTCTTGGCTTCCTTGTCACATATTAGTTGAAGCTAAATGTGAGAATTAATTTCTGGGCTCTAGATTCTGTTCTATTGGTCTATGTGTCTATTTTTATGCCAGTACCATGTTGTTTTGATTACTTTGTTGCTTTGTAATATAGTTTGAAATCAGGAATTGTGATGCTTCCAGGTTTGTTCTTTCTCAGAAATGCTTTGGCACTCTGGAATCTTTTTTGGTTCCATATGAATTTTAGAATTATTATTTTCTTTTTCAGTGAAAAAATGCCATTGGAATTTTGAGGGATTGCACTGAACCTATAGATGGCTTTGAATAGTATGGATATTTTAAAAATATTAATTCCTTCAATTCATAATCGGAGATAGCCTTCCATTTATTTTTATCTTCAATTTCTTTCATCAATGTCTTATACACTTCAGTGTGCGGATATTTCACTTCTTTGGTTAAATTTATTCCTAAGTATTTTTTTTTGGATACTATTGTAAATGGCCATGTTTTCTTATGTTCTTTTTCAGATAGTTCATTGTTAGTGTTTAGAAACACAAGCAATTTCTGTATATTAATTTTACATACTGAAATTTTACTGAATTTATTTATTAGGTCTAACAGTTTTTTGGTGGAGCCTTTGGTATTTTTCTAAAAATAATATCATATCATCTGCAAACAGGCAATTTTACTTCTCTTCCTTACTGATTTGGATGTCTTTTATTTTGTTTATTTCCCTAATTATTCTGGCTAGGACTTTTAATACCATGCTGAATGGAAGTGGTAACAGTGGGCACCTCACCTCAGAGGAAAAGCTTTGTCTTGTTCCTGACCTCAGAGGAAAAGCTTTCAACCTCTCACCATTGAGTGTGATGTTATCTGTGGGCTTGTCATATATAGCTTTTATTATGTTGAGGTATGTTCCTTCTTTATTCACATTGTTCAGTCTTTATCATGAAAGGATATTGAATTTTGTCAAGTGATTTTTCTGCATCTATTGAGAAGTTCATATAATTTTTGTCTTGCATTCTGTTCATGCTGTGAATCACACTTATTGCCTTGTATATGCTGAACCATCCTTGAATCCTAGGAATAAATTGCACTTGATCACAGTGTATGATTCTTTTAGTGTGTTGTTGAATTTGGTTTGCTAATACATTGTTGGGAATTTTTACACCTATATTCATTTGGAATATTGGCCTGTAGCTTTCTTTTCTTATAGTGTCCTTATATGGCTTTGTGTCAGAGCTGGCCTTGTAAACTGAGTTTGGAAATATAGCCTCCTCTTCAGTTTTTTGGAAGAGTTCAGGAAGGATTGGCAATAGTCTTCATTTATTTTTTTAAATTAATTGATTAATTATTTTTTGGCTGTGTTGGGTCTTCGTTGCTGCACTCAGGCTTTCTCTAGTTGCAGAGAGCAGGGACTACTCTTCGTTGTGGTGCACGGGCTTCTCATCGCAGTGGCTTCTCTTGTTGCAGTGCACGGACTCTAGGCGCGTGGGCTTTAGTAGTTGTGGCATGTGGGTTATGTAGTTGTGGCTCATGGGCTCTAGAGCACAGGCTCAGTAGTTGTGGTGCACAGGCTCAGTTGCTCCATGGCATGTGGGATCTTCCCAGACCAGGGCTCGAACCCGTGTCCCCTGCATTGGCAGGTGTATTCTTAACCACTGCACCACCAGGGAAGTCCCAGCAATAGTTCTTTAAATGTTCGATAAAATTCACCAGAGAAAACTTTTCGTCCTGTGCTTTGCTTTGCTTGGAGGCTTTTGATTACTTCAGCTCCTTACTAGCAATTGGTCTGTTCCTATTTTCAATTTATGATTCATTCTTGGTAGGTTGTATGTGTCTAGGAATTTGTCCATTTTCTTTTTAGATTATCCAGTTTATTGGCATATAATTGTTCACAGTAGTCTCTTATGAGCTTTTGCATTTCTGTGATATCTTTTGTAATGTGTCCTCTTTCATTTCTGATTTTGAGTCTTCTCTCATTTTTTCTTAGTTAGTCCTTATTATTTCCTTTCTTCTGCTAATTTTGGGCTTAGTTTATGCTTCCTTGTCTAATTCCTTAAGTTGTAAAGTTAGGTTTTTTATTTGAGATCTTTCTTTTGTGTAATGTAGGAACTTACCACTATGAACACTCCTCTTAGTACTGCTTTTGCTGCATCCCATAAGTTTTGGCATGTTGATTTTCCACTTTTGTTTGTTTCAAAATATTTTTTTAATTTTCCTTTAGATTTCTTTCTTTACCCACGAGTTGTTTAGAAAAGTGTTAATTTCCACATAGTTGTGAATTTTCCAGTTCTTCTATTGTTATTCATTTCTAGTTTCATTACATTGTGGTCAGAAGAGATACTTGGTGTAATTTCAGTCTTCTTAAATTCGCTGAGACTTGTTTTGTGACTTAACATATGATCTATTCTGGAGAGTCTGTGTGCACTTAAGAAGAATGTTTGTTCTGCTAATGTTGGATACAATATTCTGTATAAGTCTGTTAGGTCCATTTCATCTAAAATATAATTCAAGTGCAACATTTCCTTATTGAATGTCTGTCTGGATGATCTATCCATTGTTGAGTGTGGGATATTGATGTCCCTTCATATTCTACTATTATTTTTGTTGTCTATTTCTACCTTCAGATCTGCATTTGCTTTGTATGTTTAGATCCACTTATGTTGGGTGCATATATATTTATGATTGTTATAGCCTCTTGATGTGTTGACCCCTTTATCATATATAATGAGCTTCTTTGTCTCTTATTACAGTTTTTGACTTAAAGTATATTTTTTCTTATATAAGTATAGCTACCCTTGCTCTCTTTAGGTTCCACTTGCATGGAACCCATCCCTTCACTCTGAGCCTATGTGTGTCCTAAAGCTGAGTGAGTCTCTTGTGGGGAACATATAGTATTTTTTAAAATCGATTCAACTACTCTATGTCTTTTTTTTTTTTTGCGGTATGCGGGCCTCTCACTGTTGTGGCCTCTCCCGTTATGGAGCACAGGCTCCGGACGCGCAGGTTCAGCGGCCATGGCTCACGGGCCCAGTCGCTCCGCAGCACGTGGGATCTTCCTGGACCGGGGCACGAACCCATATCCCCTGCATCAGCAGGCGGACTCTCAACCACTGCGCCACCAGGGAAGCCCTCTCTATGCCTTTTAATTAGAGAATTTAATCCACTTACATTTAGAGTAATTATTGATAAGTAAAGAGTTAATAATGCCATCTTATTAATTATTTTCTGGCTTTTATATAATTTCCATCTTCCTTTCCTTCTGTCTGTCTTTCTGAATTGATGATTATCCATAGTGGTATGCTTTTATTTCCTTCTCATTATCTTTTGTCTGTCTACTGTAGGTGTTTGTTTTGTGGTTACCATGAAGTTTACATAAAACATCTTGTAGATATAACAATGTTTTAGCTAATAGCAACTTAAGTTTGATTGCATACAATAACTTTGCCTTTTTACTCCCCCTTTTTAATTTTTTGATATCAAAATTTACCTCTTTTTATGTTGTATATTTGTTAACAGCTTACCGTAGCTATAGTTATTTTTAATATTCCTTCCCCTTAATCTTTATACTAAGTTGTTAACACACCATCATATTACAGAATTCGTTTTTTAATCTGCCCATATACTTACCTTTACCAGTGTTGTATATTTTCATATGTTTTCATGTTAATAAGTAGAGTTGTTTTATTTTAGCTTGGAGAACTCCTTTAATCATTTTTTGTAAGGCAAGTCTAGTGTTGATGAACTTCCTTAGCTTTTGTTTTCTATGAATGTCTTTATCTCTCCTTCATTTCTGAAGGACAACTTTATCAGATAAAGTATTCTTGGTTGGAAGTGTTTTTTCTCTCAGTACTTTGAATATATGATCCCACTGTCTCCTGGACTGTAAGGTTTCTGCTGATAAATCCTCTGATAGCCTTATGAGGTTTCCTTAGTAAGATAAGTTTCTTTTCCTGCATTTAAGATTCTCTCTTCATCTTTGATTTTTTACTGCTTTAATATAATGTGTCTTGGAGAAGATATTTTGAGTTGAATTTGTTTGGGGACCTATGACCTTCAAAAACATGCATGGCCAAATCTCTCCCCAGATTTTAGAAATTTTTCAGCCATTATTTTTTAAAATAAGTTTTCTGTCCCCTTCTCCCTCTCCTCTCCTTCTGGAACTCCAATACTTTGCAGATTGGTTCATTTGATGGTATATCATAGATCACATAAACTTTCTTTGCTCTTTTTCATTATTTTTTCTTTGTTCTCTGAATGGATAATTTCAAAGTGTCTGTCTTCTGTTTCTTATATTCCTTCTTTTGCTTGATCCATTTTATTGTTGATACTCTCTATTGTATTTTTCATTTCATTCATTGCGTTCTTTTTCCTCAATAGTTTTACACTTATTCTTTTTAATGATTTCTATCTCTTTGTTAAACTTCTCATTTTGTTCATGAATTGTTTTCCTGATTTATTGAGTTGTGTTTCTCTATTTTCTTGTAGCTCACTGAGCTTCCTTAAAACAGTTATTTTGAATTCTTTATTGGGTAATTGGCAGATCTCCATGCCTTTGGGGCCCATTACTGGAAGATTATTATAATACATTTGTGGTGTCATGTTTCCTTGATTTTTCACACTCCTTGAAGTCTTGCATTGTTTACTTCACACTTTAAGTAGTAGTCACCTTCTCCAATCTTTACTAACTTTGGAAAAGAATTACCTTCTTTCAAGCCTACTAGGGATTCTGAGGTTTTCTTTAGATATATTTTCTCTACACTTCTTGCTCCCTCTTGTGGCAGAATTATTAAGCTTGTAGGCTTTCTCTCCATCCTGCTGCACAGCCGGCCAATTACTGACAGCTTCCTTTTTGTTTACCCAAAGGCAATGTTAAATGTTCAAGTTTGTGGTCACTTCCTCACCCACAGATTCTGTTCAGCTTTCTGCACATGCTCACTAGCTGTCTGCCAAATCTTGCTCTTGCTACCTTCAGGAGCTTTACAGGGAGCTGGTCACAGGATGGAGGTGTGTGGGTGTGGTGCACAGTGTGCTATGGGTGCCCATGTGCCAGTTAGGGGGATTCATGGGTGAGGCACCCAAACAGCTATAGTGTGGGCCTCCTGATGGAGTCCATGATGCAGTTTAGTGGGATCCATGTTCCTCTGATGCATTTTGAGCCCTGGCTGCTGTTCTCCCAGCTGCCTACCATTTCCAAGTCCTACAGCTTATGACTCAGTATTCCAGATACAGTGAGAGAGAAATGGGCCTCTGGTAGCATCCCACTCAACTGGGGAAGCTGGGCACTCACTCACGTTCTCGTTTTCCTTCATGGGAGAAGTCACAGACCGAGAAGGGCTTTCTTGGCACTGAACTGTGCCACCTAGGGGGAGAGGTGATGCAGGTAAACTCAAGCTGTTTCTCTCACCCTCTTCAATTTGTCCAGTCTCAGATATTTTGTTCCAACAGTATGCTGGAACTTATCTATCGGACTCCTGGACTTCCACAAAGGCTCTCTCATCCATGGGTGATTGTCTAAGCCAGTGTTCTCCAGGGCTTCTGTTCCATGGGCCAGTCCTAGAGCCAGTTCATGGGCCACTTCAGGATCCACAACCAGAAGCAAGATCTGTTTGCTTACTACTTAATGCACAGGTGGACAAGACTTTGGCATGTGCTGCTGGATCCCACAGCTCCCACAGAAGCACTTTTTTCTGTGATGGATACCAAATTGTTGTTGATGGAGGGATTCCACAAGGGATATCTTATTCAGCCATCTTGATAATGTTACTCACCTCCCTCAATTTCTGAACACAGTACTTCATTGACTTCCATTTCCAGTGTTGTTCTGAGAAGCCTGACACCATTGTGATTCCTTATCCACTGAATGTAGCCTGCTTCCTTCCCCCAGTCACATCCTGGACACTTTCAGGATCTTCTATTTACCCTCAGTCTTCTGAAATTTAATAATGTGAAAATATGTTGCCTCATCTTATTGAGGCATTTTAGTCTAGAAACTTGTGGTTTGCCATCAGTTCTGATCAATTTCCTTGTATTATCTCTTTCTCTGGAATTATTGTTACCTTGAGTCTCCTTGAATTGATACTACTGTTTTCCTTTCTTCTTTCTCTGGCCACTTTTCTTACTTTATGGAAAATTTCTTTAGCTTTGTCTTCCGAATCTTCACTGCAATTTTTATTTATGTAATCATACTTTAATTTTTTAAGCTTCTTTGTTTTCTAAAGAGTTCTTTTTCAGTATCCTGTGCTTGTTTCTTCTTATCTCTCTGCTGCCAGTAATTATAGGTTTCCTTTTTTGGAGATTTTAGTTCCCTGAAAATTTTTCATTTCCTCAGTGCTTCTTTATTTTTTTTCTTTCACATTAGAATTTTTCCATACATCCTTGGTTATCCTTGGTTTTCTGTTTCTAATATTACTGACACACTAAAAATATTATTGGAAGTTTGTGTCTATGGATAGAGTGGAGCTTGAGTAGTGTGTGTCAAGTGGTAGGCTTTGTGTGATAGGGCAGGGACCTTGATGATGAAGGTTCCTGTCTATATCTCTAAGTGTTTTCCTCTTAAGTTCAACACAGAACACCCCCAGAGAAAAATTCTTCAATCCTTAGTCAGGCAAGAGCTTTAATATCTCATTGTTCAGCGTGTAGACTTTCATTTTATCTCTACCTTGAATACAGTGCTCTCACCTTCAGTTAATATCACTGAATACAAAATCTCTCTGGTTTACCCTCTAATGAGTAGGTCTCAGCTTTCAGCCAGGTATGTGAAGTTGACACCTGGCAGTGTGGTGTGGAAGGAAATTTAGAGGTATCATTGATTCTTACACAGACTTTGCACCAATCCTTGTATTGCCAATTGCACCTGCATCCCACTTTCAGGGATACCTGTTATTTGTATACCATACTTTTTCTCTTCTTTTCACTCTCAGTTTTCTGAGATATATCCTTAAATAACCTCCTCACAATGTATACATATGAAATAAAACTCCTGAATCTTTATGTATGTGAAAATGTATTTCTTTTGCTCTCATCCTCAGTTGATAGTTTAGCTGGGAATACAATTCTAGGTTTAAAAGTCATGTTTTTCTCCTGAAAAATTTGAGAGGGTATCACTCTATTGTCTTCTAGCATTCCATATTATTGATTGGAAATCTGATACTAGTCAGAAAACTTCGTATGTTATCTATTCCTTATTTGTTAATGCTTTTATTATTTTCCCATTAACTTGCTGTTCTGGAATTTTACACTTATATACTATTGAACATTATGAGTTTCAACCCAGCAGTAATCTTTCCTCCAACATCCCTAACAGAAGCCTGGTTTCATTGAGATAACTGCTCCTCCTCCATACAGCCCTTGTGATTCAATTAAACTTGCTTCCTTTCTACTCTAGGAATGATCTTTAATTAATTCTAATCTTATAATATGATCTCATCCCCCTTGTTAGTGATTGTTTTAGGAATGGGCAAGGGGCACAATTCTAGAAAAAGGGAGAGTTGCTGGAGGCTTTTGGGAGAGTCCTTTATTGCTCTTAAGAGAGAATTATTGGGAGCTTGTTTCTCTCTCTCCTTTTGGAAATAGACAAGGAAGAATATCGCATCACTTGCTTCTGTCATTCATTTTTAACAACGAGGAACACTATGTCTAAAACAAAGCTAAGCCACAGAGGAGAACAGCATTCAAATAAAGCTGAAGCCTGATCCTACTAGGCTTGGACATCTGCTTTGCTTTTAGATTCCCTGTTATAAAAGCCAATAAGATTTCTTATTGTTTAAGATAGTTTCTATTGTTTTCTTGTTACTCAAAGCTGAAGGTGTCTTAACTGTTACTAAGTTGTAGAAAAGTCTTTCATGTTTCATTCTTGAGTCATCTGAACTGAGGTGTCGGAAATATGGATGGGGAACAGGATTGTCCCCCTGTGGTGTAGTTTAATAGTCAGACTTTCAGTTTAGTCAATAGCATTACTTCCACTCTCTTTGTTCCTGACTGTTCTAAACCTTGTGCCTCTTTAGGTGTCATATACATAGTATTGTCATGGGGTCTAGAGACAGAGTACAGAGCTATGCCGTTTTATAGCTAGGTAATATTTGCATGTTATTAAATGGCTTTGTGCTTTAGTTCACTTATATTTAAAATGGAAATATAAGGGTATCTACTGCAGAGGATAGTTGTATTAAATGAGTTATTTTTTATTTATTTTATTTTATTTTTTTGCGGTACGCAGGCCTCTCACTGTTGTGGCCTCTCCCGTTGCGGAGCACAGGCTCAGGACGCGCAGGCTCAGCGGCCATGGCTCACAGGCCCAGCCGCTCCGCGGCATGTGGGATCTTCCTGGACCGGGGCACGAACCCGTGTCCCCTGCATCAGCAGGCGGACTCTCAACCACTGCGCCACCAGGGAAGCCCTAAATGAGTTATTTTATGTAAAGTGTTTGGCATGTAGAAAGTGCTGTTTAATTGTTAGCTACTACCAAATTACTCCAAATCTTTTATCCTCTTCATTTTTAGCAACAGTACCCTAACCTTGTTCAAGATGTTCAGTTAGAAGTACTAATTTTCTGAAATTACCTTCCAGCTAGATTTGGCTGTGTAATGCAGTTCAGACCAATAAAATGCAAGCAGAAAACTACTGGAGGAGGCTTTGAAAGAACCTAAAATGTTTTTGCTCAACAGCCAGAATGTATCTTTTCTTCTTGCCCCACCCCCTAGTTCATATCTGGAATGGGACATGATGCTTGGATATACAAGAGCGTCTTGCAATCATAAGAAAAAAATCCACACACTTTGGAAGGAGAAGGAGCCAGTGCAGGAGAAGGAGCCAATGCAGATGACTTCCCTTAGCAGTATATCAAAGGAGAAGGAGCCAATGCAGATGACTTCCCTTAGCAGTATATCAAAGGAGAAGGAGTCAATGCAGATGACTTCCCTTAGCAGTATATCAACCCTCAAGTATCCTGGAATTCTTACTGTATGAGGAAGAAAACACCTGTTTTGTTAAGCACTGTACTGGAGTTTCTGTTACATATGGCCAAAGGCAGTCCTAACTGCTACCCACAAGACCTTCCAGGCAGGGAGGTATGCTCTTCTTGACTTTTGAAATCTTGATTTTAGGGAAGTTATTTTCTTATTCTGATTTATACTTCAACAGATTTCCATCCTCTTTTCATGTTTTAGACATTGCTTAGTTATCTACAAATAATTTCAATAACTTCTTCCCATCCTCCTTACCTTTAAGGTACTCCTTTTCTATCCTCGTATTTTCTTCTCTAGAGGAAAGGGAAATAACAACAATAATACCTAACCTGGGGACTGTGAACTTTAATGCTTTTAGGAGCCATGGGCAATGTAAAAAATGAAGTATCCAGATATAAGATACAGGGATTGGTGAGAACTGTGGAGACATGGAAAATGTATGACCTTGTTAATGATGCTTAAATACAATTAAAATAAATAAATATTGTATCACTCAAAGAATATATACCTGTAGACCCAATGTAATGATAGACTGCAATTCTATAAACTCTGAATCTGATTTAAAGACATGTATAAATGTTAAAGAACTCTCATACTTACTGACCTGCAATGCACATTTTCACTCAAACACCAACATCAATAACAACAAGACAACACACAATTAAGACCTTTTAAAATTAAAGGTCTTTAGCTAAAATACTTCCACTTGTTTTTTTCTAAACAGTTTTTTCCCCTTTTTGAATTTTGGCTGCTACAGAAGATAATTCAGTAACTCTAATATTACACTCAATAGGCAAAACAAACAAGCAAAATCCTCTCTGTGGGGGTTGCTATGACTTTGGAAGAAAACCAACCAGGAAAAATGTGAGATAGCAAAATGTGCATTTCTCACTCCCATGTGTTCTCAGTTTCTTTCTTCTCCTTGGCTTAATATATATGTTGAGGAGCTGCATTATAGTAATGGCTTTCAGCCTTGTAAAACACTTTAAAACACTAATAATAAAGCGGTTGTTACTAATGCTACCCAGTTTATGCACATAAACCACAGGTGTGTACCCTGACTTCCTATACGACTGTACCTGAATGGAACCAACAAGAGACCAGGCCTGTGTTGCTCCTATTTCCTATACAGGTGAGTAGACTGCAGTGGCAGTAAGGGCCAGCTGTGGTTATTCTGTTGATTGGTCACTCTTCTGGTCCTATGTACGTACATCTACACAGATAAAAGTTTTGCCAGCAAGTAACTGAGGTTTAGATTGGAAAACTGTACTTCATAAGCTCACACAGTAACTGGAGAAGCTGGAATTCTGTTCTTGCACTGCTTAGTTAGAAAGCTGATGGAGTATTCCTTATATCATTCAAGTTCCCTTAATAGTGTGGACAGTTAAGAAATCTGGATTCTTAAAAATATAGACAGCAGACTGGACTGATAATCAGAAAACCAAGATTCTAGTTTAGACTCATCAACTTGGAGAATTTTATTGATCACTTAGCCTCAGTGTTCACATTGGTAATCATTAAAATTTTTTCAGGTTTCAAATTCTAGGCATCTATAATTTAATGTTTGTTTTAAGAACTATATCTTAGACTGAGAATTTCTAAATTGTAGGAACCTTGTCTAAATATTTGACTTATGTAGTGCTTACACACCTAAAGAGACCTTCAAAATGTTCTTGATAATGTTGACAATTTGTCAAATTTTAAATGTATTTTCGGGACTTCCCTGGTGGCGCAGTGGTTAAGAATCAGCCTGCCAATGCAGGGGACACAGGCTCGATCCCTGGTCTGGGAAGATCCCACATGCCACAGAGCAACTAAACCCGTGCGCCACAACTACTGAGCCCGCAAGCCACCACTACTGAAGACTGCATGCCTAGAGCCTGTGCTCTGCAACAAGAGAAGCCACCACAATGCGAAGCCCACGCACCACAACGAAGAGCAGCCCCCGCTCACCGCAACTAGAGGAAGCCATGCCCAGCAACGAAAACCCAACGCAGCCCAAAAATAAATAAAGAAATTTATAAAATCAATCAATAAATGTATTTTCCTTATTACCCTTTCATCTCTACTTTAATATGTTGAGGAACCCCGTACAGGAAGTACTCAAACAATCATATCTTCGGAACTAGTTTCATTAAGAAGTCCCCATCCAGTTGTCTGAATAAAGAGAATATGAATTTTATCATGTTTTTGGCAGTTGTGGGAAATAGAGACCTAGTTTAATTTGATATAGAGAATATAGTACCTCAGGCTTTTCATAAAATAGATGCAGAATATTTGGCAGGAAGAAGTTTTGAAATACTTAGGATCACTAAGAAACTTAGTACATGACTTCAGACTAGGGGTTTTGTACATATGACTATAAAATTTCATTTACATATTCCCTTGGTAATATAAAATTTGAATTTCAAAAGACTAAAATAGATATTATGAATAATAGTTTGTGTTTCAACTATGTATATTCTTTTTTCCCCCCATCTTAGGCACAGCCTGATTTTTATTTGCCAACTATGTACATTCTAAAAGAGTTTTTGATGTAACTTTTAAGCCTCATCTTCCTGTAAAAAAATCTGCTCTGTCACATTGTCACACAACATCCTATTACCCTATTTTCCCAGGCTGGCAGGAAATTGTCTGCTATTGATGTCTGAAATGGGGAAATAGTTCTCACTGATCATCCTCTTTGATCGAAACTTAACCTCATCTACATGAACTACGTAGACAAGACTATCAGGAAATTTGAATAGTTTCCTAAAATTTTGTAATGATGAGGTAAAAGTCTTTCTTCTAATGAAATATAACAAAACCCAGTCATTCATATTTGAGATATAATCTCAGTGTTTGAATTCTCATCTTCTCTCATCAATCAGTAAATAAATTTATATCGTGTATCTGGTACATACTTAACCATCTTTCTCAGGACCAGCTTTGCTACTTGGAAAACTAGCTGAAATATAGACCTGGTCACAGTCTAGTTTT
This sequence comes from Hyperoodon ampullatus, assembly GCF_949752795.1. Classification (NCBI taxonomy): domain Eukaryota; kingdom Metazoa; phylum Chordata; class Mammalia; order Artiodactyla; family Ziphiidae; genus Hyperoodon; species Hyperoodon ampullatus. The sequence goes on along the minus strand of NC_136930.1, from coordinate 47,541,705 downwards.
TTCTTACCACAATGGCTGAAATGCTACAAAAATAGAGTTTCATTTAAATTTAAAGCAAATAACTTTGTGAGGGCATATCATTTATATTCTAATGTTAATTATTGCAATCATAATTTTACATTTTTATAACTAGATAAACTGGAAACACTAAATAAAAGGAGTAAAAAATAAGGAAAGGGAAATTAACTTTGGATCTTCAACATTAAAAATGTAGTACTGGTTGGGCTACAAACTAGGATTTGGGCCTACAATTCATTCATTGATTCATTCACTCATTTATGTATTCAATCAAATATACTTCCTCAGCATTTGTAATGTGCTGCCCTGTCTTCTAAAGGCTGGAGACAGAAAGATAAGTTGCAGCTAGAAACAAGATGACAAATATTTAATAACTGTGTTCTGGGGAAGAGAGATGATCTTAAGATGAGAAGAACAAAGAGCTTAGCAAAAGGGAGCCTGTGTTAAATTTTGATTACTCACATATTTGGCCCCAGGCCAGCCCTGCTTTCCTTCATGATGACACTTTAGCAAGAGTAAACAAAAGCAAGTGTGTAGATTAGAGCAAAAAAAAAAACAAAAAACACAAACCTACATCTTTCAACCTTTTACCGACAACTATTATTTCTGTATGTGAGTACTTGTATAGTTTCAATAAAACAATCTGATTGCAATAACAGTTTATTTGGCAGTCTCTGTGACCTAAAACATGCATTAATTTTTCTTTAGTATAGCTACCAGTTTATGGTTCACCACATTGTAAATGATACAGAAGGTTCACCTTATTCAAGTAACTAACAATATAAAACATCAATAAACACAGAAATGATGAAGATATTGATTTTAATTAAATGAATGCCTCAGAGATTTTTTTCTCGGTCTTATTCTTTTCATATTTATTTAAGCCTACTAAGGTTTATTTTATAACAATGTGAAACAATTTTGCAGTAGAAGACTTTAGATGATGCCATAGATTTTACACAGCTATAACATGGAAAGAAGCCTTGTTTAAGTCAACCTTTTAAAAGATGTATTCTGCCTACCTGATTTTCCTTGTTCTGTCATAGTTATTCATTTATTATGATATGCAGAAGACAGAGGGTATCTTGAACTCTGGTAAATAGGAAGCAACAGAAAGATTTCTTGAGATCACTGCCATACAATAGTTGGCTATACATTAACTTAAGCATAATTATGCCCAGTAAAGAGTAAAGAATGCACATTGGATTTCTAATACAAATATCTAGATCTCATTCATGAAGAGATCGGTGAGAATTATTAGCCACTATGTAAATATGTAACTTAAGTAAGAAATACTTCAGTGGAAATATTACTTATTAATGGGTAATTATGTGTTATGAGTTGAATTGTGCCTCCTTCAAACTTGTATGTTAAAATCCTAACCTCCAATACTTCAGAATGTGACCTTATTTGGAGATAGAATCTTTACAGAGGTAATCAAGTTAAAATGAGGTCATTAGGATTGGCACTAATCCAATATGACTGGTACCCCTTTAAAAAGGGGAAATTTGGAGATGGATACACACACGGGGAGAGCACCATGTGAAGATGAAGGCAGAGACTGCGGTGATGCTTATACAAATCAAATAATGCCAAGGATTTCCAGCAAAACACCAGAAACTAGCAGAGAGACATGGAACAGATTCTTCCTCACAGCCATCAGAAGGAACCAACCCTGTTGACACTTTGACCTTGGATGTCTAGCCGTCAGAACTGTGAGACAAATTTTCATTGTTTAAGCCACCCAGTTTATGGTACTTCATTGTGGCAGCTGTAGAAAACTAAAAACTACATCTCTCATCTAATACTGTATTCAAAATATTGCCTGCAGCTGTGTTTATTGTTGACAAAATTGCCTCTGTTAGGTTTTTGTAACTCTATGGCTACTAGTATTATAATCACAATAATAATAGTAATAGCTAGTTTTTTGAGAACTTACCATAGCTCAAGCTCTGTTTTGATCATTTCGGATCACATGAGATGAATGGGAAGTGAAAAAAAGATGTTTTTCATGTTGAAAGAGTAATTTTATTATTTTATTAAGTATTAATTATTAAGTGTTTTATTAAGTCACTGAGGGTTTGGGGATGGAATTAAAGGAGCTTATATTACTTACACTAATATAGAAGTTGTCACCTTGAAGTGGGGTGCTGCTCCAACAAAATATGAAAATATAAAGCCTTAGGGTAGATGGCAGGTGATGGGGAAACTGATACTTATGTCTGGGAATATGGCAAATCTTTGCTAAAAACCATTGCCTACTCTAACTTAGAAGGAAGATTATATCCCAGTAATGATTTCTATTTAGATTTCGAAATGCTTCATAGCCCTAGTGTATGTTATCTATTATTAGCTGCAGTTCACAAAGTATCAATATTACAAAGAAGAAATGAGCTCAGGGAAGAATAAGTCAGCTTGCAAGCAGAAATGAAAGAGTTCATAAATTCAAGGTCTTTTGGGGTTGGAAAACCTAACTGCTTATAGAGATTGAACTAAAAAGACTTTGAGTGACAAGACATAGTAAAAAAAAAAAAATTTCCAGTTGAATAACATGTTTCAGGGCACAGATGAGAGTAGGATTTGGCTTGACCCCAGTTGTTCAAAGAATCCAATGACAACCACCATTAAGTTGAGTGGGAAAAAGCCATGAGGGTAGAGGAAGTAGCCATGTAAAATAGATTTGAATATAATTTTTAGGAAATAACTTTGGGTATGATTACTGACTAACACTAAACTGGCTAAAGCAAATCAGAAATCTACAAAGTTTTTGAGGGAACTGTATTGTCAAGGAAACCAAAAGTGCACTCTTGAGAAGAGTATTTTTAAATTCAAATACTGGCATCAAGTTTTGTACTCCCACATACAGAAAGCAGCCGTGGAATGCCTCCTCCAAGGATGGCATGCTCTCCAAACTCTTTTCAGATGTGCCTAGGAGAATAATGACAAGGAAGGGGCTCCAAGGGGTCATAACCAGAGGCCACAGAGAAGAAATGATAATTCTTCCCAGGGAGTAGAATCAAGGCCTAGTCCAGCAATCCCTTCCTCACTACCCTTTCCCCACCTCTGGTGTGAGACTTCCACAGTATCTGTGCGGTGGTATTTCAGAACTACTAAAGGACATTGACTGTATCTTCTACTCTTCCCCTTCCCAATTCAGAATACTTATTGAAGATATCCTGTGTTTGGAGTTGAGGTGAGGGAGTATATAACTTGTCTTTTTGGTTTATAAGTCACCTGACCATGAGGAGCCACAAATAGGCCTGGTGGAGAGGACAGAGGTCCTGGATCCTGAGATGGATGCAGTGAATGAAGGAAAATTGGACTATTTCCCTTGGGTAGGAGGCAGATGTGAGTTTGCTTGATTTATGAGAGGAAGAACAAGACAGATTTTGCTGACCAGAATCTGGACTGTGGCTGACTGTGTTATATATTCAACACACTGTTTTCCTGGGCACATAAGGCAATTGCACAAGTTATTTTCCCTTGAAATTATGTTGGGGGCCATGTGACTTAGTTTAGGTCAATGGAGTGAGTGTAAGCAGAAATAATGTTAAACACTTTTAGACCCAGACCTTAAAACAATACTGAACAATACAAACACTTCTCTTTTCCTGTATTCCCCTTCAGTATTAACCTTGTACATTTTTTTCAGCTGTACCTAAATACAGGAGCATCCATGGTTCCTGAGTCACCACTTGGAGGGGAGCTGCTCAGGAGAGCTGCCTGACTTGCGTTGGACTGTTACCTGAATGAAAAAATAAACAGAGATTTCAAAGTCTGTTTGTTGCTCTAGCATACCAAAGTCTATCCTACCTGAAACAGATCTCTTAGGGACATTGCAGCCCATGCCAGGCCAATTTCTATTCAACAGTTTACAGTCATGGAGGGAGACTACGGCAGTTTAATCCAAAATATATCTAGGCTTTCCACCCTAATTTGAAAATCCAAAAAGAGCATCATCTCCCAAATTACCCTGGAAAATAACTGTTCTAGTGTGCAGTTTCTCTGCTCACCAATACTAACCTTTCTTCAAGGAATAGATAGAAAGAATGCTATAATTTCTATAAAAAGCACTAGTAGATGTTAAAAGATATTTTATGGTGTAAACAGAAGAGTTGTTTTTGTTTGTTTTTTAATTTTTTTTTTTGGTGTGGACCATTTTTTTTAAAGTCTTTATTGAAATTGTTACAAAATTGCTTCTGTTTTATATTTTGGGTTTTTTTGGCTGCTAGGCATGTGGGATCTTAACTCCCTGACCAGGGATTGAACCTGCACCCCCTGCACTGGAAGGCAAAGTCTTAACCACTGGACCACCAGTGAAGTCTCAACAGAAGAGTTTTATGTTGCATACCTAGATCCATTTGATGTGTCTCTGAGCATCAATCGTTCCAGTTTCCATGAGTTCTCTACATTTCCAGAAATAGGGATCAGCCTCAATGACTGTCCTTCCTTCTTCCCAGATTCTGGAATGGAGATTTGGATACATAATTAAAAAGACAATACTGCTAAAGAAAACCATTAACTCTTACTCCTCTTTCATGGCCCCTGGTTTGTTGTTCCTTACTCTCTTGGCTTACTCTCTCACGGCATTTTCTGTAACACATGAAAGGTAAAGAAAAGCTAAAAATAATGCCAAAGTTAGAGATGGTGACAAGTCTAGCATTTGACAAACAGTTCACTCTCACTACTATCCTTGCCCTCCAGAGGTTCTAGACCAGAGACATCATTTGGTCATTTTTCTTTTGGAATCTTTGCCTTTATTTTTCAAGACTGATTTATGAAACACTTTGTATATGATGAGAGGGAAGCCTTTTTCATATGCATTACCATTTTTCTCATTTGCCTTTTTCTTTTTTAACTACTCTTGTGGTTTTGGTTTTTCTTTGTGTTTTTGTATGAAAGGTCTTATCTACTCCAAGATTACATTTAACTAATTGTATTTCTTCAATTTTTATAAATTTAAATCTTTGATCCATCTAGACTTAATTTTTTTTTATAAAACATGAGATAGAATTCCAGGGTTTTTTTTTTTCCAAATGGCTAAGTGGTAGTTCTGATGATGTATTTTGAATAGTATAGTTTTGCCTGTTTCCGTCAATTTAATATTCCCCTGTTATATCCTCATTTGTACTTGCTCCTATATTGGAGTCTCTATTCTTTTCATCCTTTTTTTATTTAGAAATATATTTTCATGTAGATTACTTTTTTCCTGGTTATCCTCTTACTGATTCAATTTTCTTTATTTTGCTGTTGCTTCTTCATGTCCATTAGGTGTTGGTGTCCCCAGTATTTTGTCCTTGGTAGACTTTCCTTCTCATTTCTTATGCTGCTACAAGATGTTCTCATCTACTTACAAGCTTTCAAATAATACTCATTTGGAAAGGACTCCAAAATTGTATCCCCTTGTCTGGACTCTCTCTGGAATGCCAGAACAATCACCTATTATGTGTCTCTCTCTCTCTTTATCCTCCGTTCATCTCAAATTCAGCATATCTAAAATGCAAGCTCATCATTCCTATCTCCTGCTCAACCTAAATCTGTTCTCCTTTTTGCCTTTCTTTTTTTTTTTTAATAAATTTATTTATTTTCTTTTATTTACTTTTGGCTGAGTTGTGTCTCCGTTACTAGGCGTGTGCTTTCTCCAGTTGCAGCGAGCAGGGGCCACCCCTCGCCGTGGTGCGGGGGGCCCCTCACTGCGGTGGCCTCTCTTGTTGCGGAGCACAGGCCCCACATGCGCAGGCTTCAATAGTCATGGCTCGTGGGCTCCAGAGTGCATCCTCAGTAGTTGTGGCGCATGGGCCCAGCTGCTCCATGGCACGTGGGATCTTCCACGACCAGGGCTCGGACCCAGTCCCCTGCATTGTCAGGTGGACTCCTAACCACTGCGCCACCAGGGAAGCCCCCTTTTTGCCTTTCTTAATTCACTCAAAAGTAACACTGCCCCTCGTATTGCTCAAAATGGGAAATTCAGATTCATACATTCTGATTCATAAATAGTATTTTTGTACCTCCCTTTTTCATAATTTTCATGTTACCTCTAGATAAGAAACATTCTCAAATACACATTCTAGCCTCAGCCATTAATTTGGGACTCATCTCTTGTTTAGACCATGAAAAAAGCCTCTGTACTGCTTTCTCTTTCTTCAATATCTGCACTTTTACCCACTCATCCTTTAGACGGTTTCCAGAGATATAATTTAAACACAGATTTGATCACGGCACTTCCCTACTTAAAAGCATTATATGTCTCCACAATACCAAATTCCTTCATATTTTAACATTCTTCTTTAATGTATCTTTATCTTAACTGTGTAGTCTTTTCTTGCACTATAAACCCTGTGTTACAGCTATTTTGGGATTCTTAACATACACCGAAAATGCTATATCGTTTCACATCTCCAAATATTTGCCTTCAATCCACTTTTCCTTCTTTGTCTGCCTAACATATACCTGTTCATCCTTCATGACTCATCTAATTTCTAGTTTTCTTTTGCCTTCCCAGGTATTTCATTTTTGTCTTCATTCACTTTAAACAAACTTTCATAATAACATCTATCACAAAACATCAAAGTTACTTGTTTGAATGATTGTGCTTGAGGAAAGTTCTTTTCTTACTCATAGTGTTATCCGCAGCCCTAGCAAGGTGCATGTCATATAGTAAATGTTTAAAAATTTTTACTCAAATTGAATTCAAACTTAAAGAAAATCTCTAGTAACTTTTGACCTTTTTTTTTTTTTTTAACATAACAGCATACATTCCATTTACCCCATCTAAATTGACTTTCTTTTGGATGAATTACCTCTTCATCACTGATTATAGTCTTTGGTAGGGGAATAATTCCAGGTCCCTCTTGCCCACGACTTGAAATAATGGACCCAGTTTCTTCTCTTTGCTTTTTGGAATAGTCAGGGAATGGCATGTGAATAATACAAGGATCAGAGTGAATGATACAACAAACAGAATTAATTATGTAATAACTGAGGAACTACCTGGAGGTCAGTTGTCTCATCACCATCAACAGCAGCAGTAGTGTTAGCACTCTAACTAGGTTATGAGACTGACCTTGATTGCTTCTTACTTCTTGATCATGCAGAGCTTGTCCTGTTGTTTAAATGCCACATTTTCAATGAGGTCTACCTTGACCAATGCATTTGAAATTATAACCTCTGCATACTCCTGTTCCCCATACTTTGCTCTACTTTTACAAATTTTCATAGTACTTATTATCTTATAACATAGTACATAATTTATTTGTTAATAATCTATCCACTCCAGACTTTTTGTGTTTCCTATTTGTATGGTATGCCTTTTTCCATCTATTTGTTTTCAATCTCTGTGTCTTTATATTTAAAGTATGTCTTTCATAGGTAAGATATAATTGGAGCATACTTTTCCTTCATGCTGACAAGTTCTGCTTTTTAGTGGAAAGTTTATGCCATTAAAATTTAATGCAATTATTGATGGGGTTGGATTTGGGTCTACCATTTTATTATTATTTATTTTCCCTTTGTCTCCTCTGTTTTTTGTTCTCTTCTTATTGATTTCTGACTTCTTTGGATTATTGAAATATCTTTAAGAATTTTATTTTCATTGATCTATTAGATTTTAATTATGCCTCTTTGCATATTTCAAGTGTTTACTCTAGGGCTTAAAGTATACATTCTTATCTCTTCACAGTCTACTTAGAACTTATATTGTGTTACTTCACATAAAATATATATAGGAATACATACTGAAATCATATAGGTCTATAAACCACCTAAATCCTTTATGTTAAAATTATCACATATATTACATCAACATACATTATAATCCCCACAAGAAAATGCTATAACTTTTGCTTTAATCAGTCTTATCAACTTTAAAGAAACTAAATGGAAAATAAGTTGTTCTTACTGAACAACTTCCTTTACCATTTCTTATAATGCAGATGTGTTAGTGACAAACTTTTGTAGTTTTCTTTTATTTAAAAATGTTTTTATTTCTTTTTCATTCTGGGAAAAAATTTCTCCATTGGATATAAAATCCTAGATTGATCATTTCTTGTGTGTTTAAAAATTTAAATACATTGCCTTTCAATCTTCATATTTTCTAATGAGAAGTCAGAGATCATTCAAATTGTTGTCCCCTCTATGTAATGTGTCATAGTTTTCTTGTTGCTTTCAAGATTTTCTCTCTGTTGTTGGCTTTCAGAATTTTTTTGTTTATTTTGATACTGCTTTGGGTTAACTGAGCTTCCTAGACTATAAATGTCTGGCTTTCACAAAACTGGGGAAGTTTTTAGTCATTATTTAGTCATTTTAGTCATTATTTATTCAAATATTTCATCTGCTCTATTCTTCTTCTCCCTACACTTTTGGACTCCAATTGTATGTATATTTGAACTTCTGACATTGTTTCACAGATGCTCTGTTCAGTTTTTTTCAACCTTTTTTCTTTCTGTTTATTTATGACTTCTATTGATATTTTCAAGTTCAAAGACTCGTTCTTCTGTTCTCTTCGTTATGTAGTTACAACCATCAAGTTCATATTTTTTTCAGATGTTAGGTATTTTGTCTCGGATTCCTATTAGACTTTTTCTATAGATTAAAATTTTTTCTCTATTAAAATGTCTTAGTTTTTCTCTACAAACTTATTTTTCTTTACCTTATTAAACACAGTTACAGTAGTTGCTTTAAAGTTATTGCCTACTAATTCAAACATCTGGAAAATTTCTGAGCTGAACTCCACCAGCTGTATTTTCTTTTGAGAAAATACATTCTTCATATATTGAGTGACTTTAAACTATAACGTGTAATTTGTGAATGATATTTTGTGGAGGCTCTATATTTTGTCATATTCCTCTGAACAATGTTTATATTTCTGTTTTAGTAGGCAATATACTTAGTTAAATGCGAACACAGAATCAGCAACTCTTGCTGATTCAGCAAGTCTTGATTCAGTTATTTTTTTCCCTTTTTCTGGGCTGCTTGCAATCTGCCCTACTCTTATGATTCCGAGATCAGAGATTTGGGCAGAGTTGTCCACAAATTTGAGCATTCTCTCTCTAGCTCTTTCCCTTCCAGTATTCTCCCCTCTACTTTACAGCAACTGTGGATGCCCCAAACTCTGTCTCTTAGTTCATCAAGCTAGAATGAATTAAATTTTCTATCAGTGTTTTTCCTACCTCATGTGGAGTCACTGGCAGCCTGTCTGTTTGCCCTCAAGATAAAGGATATAAAAACAGGAAACTCATCCTGTGTCAGTCCATATTTTATGTTTTGAGGCTTCTTCAGAATCTACATGCTTTTCTTCTCTCTTCAGAGCTTTTAGGTAATTTAGTTCAATTATTGTCCAGAGTTTATAGTTGTTTTCTTTGGGAAGGCCTGTTGGTTAGAAACTTATTCAGCCACACTGGAACAGAACTCATCTAACTTGTTAATTCACTTTGCTATTATATTTTTTTATCCTGGGACAAGGATTTGTTTCAACACTGATGTGAGAAGTGTTTGCAACATAGTTAATACTCAATATTACAATTGTCTGTACAATGACAATTAATAGATTTTTTAAAAGATGAAAAAATATATAATATACATTGGGAAAGAAGTACAGTATCACTAGAATCAGGAAGATACAAATTTTAAAGGTGTGATATCCATTCACACTCATCAGATTGGCAAAAGTTAAATTCTGAGAGTATCAAGGATTGGCAAACATGTAGAGAAATGGAAACTATAACACACTGTTAGTGGGAGTGTAAATTAGTCACTATTGGATAGTAATTTTCATAAAGTTGTAGAATAATCCCAGCACTTATGCACAGAGACACAAAAATGTACATAAATATTTGCAATAGTATAGATTTATAGTAACCAAAAAGCTCATAAACATGAGACTATAAGTAAAATGCAATATATTTATACAAAGGAATATTATAAAGAAGCTCAAATGAATAAAATAGAGATACATGTTTCACCATGGGAAAATGTGCAAACAATATTAAATTTAAAAGATTGATGGATATACATGGCATGGTACTATTTACATATGCATTTAAAGATGAAAAAGCAATATTGTATATCTTTATGGCCCATGTCATAAATTTACATAAACTTGCATGAGAATACTACATACTAAATTTAAATGAGTAGTTAACTGTGGGCAGTGAGGCAAATGGTATCAGGAAGCAGAATCACAGTTTAATGTTCTATTTCTTAAGTAGATGGTAAGTACATGGTTATTCATTATATTATAATCCATACATTTTAAAACCCATATATAGCTGAAATAGTTCATATAAAAATGGGGATAATAATAATACTTACAAATACTATTGTTCTGAGAATTAAGTGAGGTAGTAATATAACTTTAGTAAAATGATTAAAAATTGGTGAGGTGGGTATAGATTTTCTGTAAAATGACAATAATCAGAAGTTGTAATAAAAAACTACATAATGAAATACCTAGCAATATCAATAAAGGAAAATATTTTAAAATGTAATAAATGAGACCAATATTAAAATTCACTCTATTGCCAGGATAGATATATACCAATTCATATAAATGGAAAGATAAGCTAGGCCTCTAGATAAGAAGATTCAAATTTGCGGAGATGTTACTCCTTTAAAAACCAATTTATGTGTTAACCATATCACAAACAAAATGTAAAGGTAAATTACTAACAGGGAATTATATTTTTAAAAATTTTGGCAGTGATAATATTTGAATAATAAGAACTCTTTTTAATTAATAAGAAAAAAATAAGACTCCATAATTTTAAAATAGGCAAAGGAAGCGAGCAGGTAATTTACAAATGGTAAAATATAAGTAACCAATAAATACACATAAAATGCTCAATGACACTAAAAATCTGAACTATAATATTTAAAAAGTAGTAAGTTTTGCTTTATCAAATTAGCAAAGATTTTTAATAATCTAATAATACTGACTTGGGCAGGATTTCTGTAATAGTGTCAGGAAACAGTCAAGAGATTCCTCCACAGATAAATAAACATTTATAAAACATGAGCAAAAAATACTAAAAAACAATCATCTGAAGGCACCAGAAAACATCCAACAGTGGGCAGAAACTTGAGAAATATTTATTCTAGAAAGAGTACCATTACAATGGGCAAGAACTCCAACTTTGTGGCTTTCTGGTCTGGGGAAGCTCCATAATTACCCCAGGTCAGATGGTGAGAAACCACAACCTTAATAGCTTGAAGCGGTAGATTAGTTCAGAGCCGTACAAGACCTGGAAATTATATACTTCAAAATCTGAATATAAACTCTGCCCAAATTCCTGCATGACTCCTAAATTAATATTTCAAAACTGATAAATAAATAAATAACAGTGTACAATCATGACAGAATAATACAAAACAATTAAAATATCTTTGAAGATTACTTAACCTAAAAAGATGCCATGTGGAGATTCTAAGATTCAAAACTGTATATACAGTGTGTCCTCACTTTTGCAGGAAAAACAAGGAAAGAACAGAAAGAAGGAAGAAATGCAGACTTTATACCTGTATTTCAGGTGTTAGCTCTCTTCTTTGCCTCTTGCTCCAACAGGACATAGATATTCTCAAGTGAACTCACTTCCAAACCTTCACTGCCCTGAATGTGTATTCTCTCATAATGTAGGTCTGTCTGAAAATGTGCTGAGATATATTTTGTATCCTTTTCCTACCATTGCCTTCACTGTTAAAGATAATCTTCATGATTTTTTTTTAGTGGATGATTGTAGGTATCAAACCACTTTTATATTTAGATTCTATTAGCTGCTGTAAGTGAATGAGGTAGTATTTCTATTTTAAAATGTCAATACTTGATATTTGTCAGAAGTTGTATGTTTTGAGACTATTTACACATGATGAAAAATGTCTGATGTGAACCTAAAAATGTTCTTAAGTTCTTTCAAAATTTATTTTAGAGTACATGAACCAATAATTTGAAGACCACTCCCTAAAGAATCCTGTTAAACAAAAACCTTAGTGAGTAATGTGAATTTTACTGAAGATCTTATAGGAGACATAGCTCAGCAAACAGTTTCAAAACATTTTACTAGATATTTTTGTTTTCCTAGCACTTTTAGAGCACACTGCCATGGGAGTTTTTGGTTTGGTTTTCCCTGTTCTCTCATACTAACAGATTTACAAGTTTCCTTCTCTGCTCTTACTTCACCAGCTTCTATCTCTAGATTCTTGCACCTAAATTTACATCTGTGCTTTGTCCTACAGAGCACTTAGCCTTCTTATAAGCCAGTTCAGCAACCATCTTTGCTTACTTCAGTTTATCTTTTGGGCTATTCCTTCATGAAAATTATAGCATCTTTTGTAAAAATATACATATGACTGGAAGAAACTTCTCCAAAATTTTAATACGTATAAGAAATTTTAATTTTCTTTTTTACGCTTCTCTGTAATTTTTTCAAAATGTCCACAAACACCTTGTTACTTTACAATGAAAAAAGAAGCTATGAAAAATTAGATGAAATACTAAAAGAAATGGGATAAAGATATATGGGAACTTAAAATGATAAAGGTAGCTTCACAAGTCAATGGAAATGGTATGTAATAGAATTACAAAGAATTCAATGTAATAGATAAACAATAATTTTAATAACCTGGAGGAAAATATAGCTTAATGTCTAACTGATCTTAAATATGGGAGGATATCCTAGGTATTGTTGATCTAAAACAAATAGACTGCCAGATATTTCTCCAGCAAAGCTGAGTTTGTTTAGGGTCAGAAGAGAATTTCAGTCCGGGCTCTGCAACCATGGTGAGCCATGTGCAAGTCCTCTCATGGCAAGGGAAGGAAAATGTTTTTATATAGGGGAAAAGGCAGTTGGGAGGGCTATAGTAAACAAAGATTCCATGGCTTTTCATTGGCTGAGTCCTTAATAGGAAAAAAGAGGAGTCTTTCTTCTTCCTGCTATTATTGCTAGGTGTGACAGCTCCCCCTTCCCGTCTCCCAGCTCTATTTAATTGAGGTTTCTGTTTATCAATATTTTATATTTCCCCCTTTTGATCAAGATCTTTCTCTGAAAGCAATGCTGATCAAGAGTCAAGTTTTCTAGTTTCAGTGGCTTTCTGGCTCTCAATGCTAGGAAGGACCTTTCCTGAGTGTAGCGTCTCACGTTGGAGGAAAAAATGTTGGCTAACCTATTGAGGTTACATACAACTAACAAGGAGGGGAAACTCTCAGGCACTTTTATGTAATGTCCATATGTTATCAGTATCATAGGCATTAGAGATCATCTGAAGCATTCTGTCACCATCAAATGTTTGACACAAACTTCCAATAGGTCTGGTCCAAAAGTCTTGGGAGAGCTGTCTCATCAGACGTCATCTGCTTCAATTCTGGGAAATCTTTACTTTCAGGTCACCAAATAATGTGCAATTCCAGTCAGGGTACAGTACCTTTTCTAGGAGTGTCACACGAATCCAAGTGTCTTTTCCTTGGAATTTGGCAGCAAAGTGTTGGTTAGCAGTACCTTCCCTGACAGGGGTCTTTCCAGTGAGGTTGAAGAGCATTCTTGTGGAGGTGTCTTTTCCCACAAATGAAATCTCAGGTTGCAGTGTGTGATGCTTATGGTCTTTGTCTCCCAAGAGAACACTGTATAAAGACTGCTCCACCAAAACATGGTTATTTTTAATAAAAGCAGTTAGGCCTTTGCAATATCAGAGTATCTCTCATTGTATTAGTGTGGGTCAAAAGAAGGAGGAGCCAAGTACATTGGGCATCCTGTGACTACCTCAAATGGTGAGAGTTTATGAGTTCCAAAAGGCACAGATTTAAGATTTAGAAGGACCAATGCCAGTATTTTGGCCAAGGTTGGAAGGCCTCTATTTTGGCCAAGGTTGGAAGGCCTCTACAAATTTTGTCAACTGAACATTAATAATGACACTTGATAAAGAAGATGTGGCACATATATACAATGGAATATTACTCAGCCATAAAAAGAAACGAAATTGAGTTACTTGTAGTGAGGTGGATGGACCTAGAGACTGTCCTACAGAGTGAAGTAAGTCAGAAAGAGAAAAACAAATACCATATGCTAACACATATATATGGAATCTAAAAAAAAGAAAAATGGTTCTGAAGAACCTAGGGGCAGTACAGGAATAAAGATGCAAACATAGAGAATGCACTTGAGGACACAGGGAAGGGGAAGGGGAAGCTGGGATGAAGTGAGAGAGTGGCATGGACATATATACACTACCAAACGTAAAATAGATAGCAAATGGGAAGCAGCCACATAGCACAGGGAGATCAGCTTGGTGCTTTGTGTCCACCTAGAGGGGTGGGATAGGGAGGGTGGGAGGGAGAGGCAAGAGGGAGGAGATATGAGGATGTATGTCTATGTATAGCTGATTCACTTTGTGATACAACAGAAACTAACACACCATTGTAAAGCAATCATACTCCAATTAAGATGTTAAAAAAAATCATAAAAAAGAAAAATAATAATGACACTTGAGTCTTAATAGAGCATTCGACTAAACCAGAGGATTAAGAGTGGTAAGCACAGTGAAAATTTTGTAGAACCAGCCAAACAGTACTAACTTGTTTAAGTACCTAGACAGTAAAATGGGTTCCTTGATAGCCATGAAGTTTGATAAGAGTTCTCAGGTAGGTATAATTTTTTCCAAATGAACTTTAGCCACAGAAGAGATAGTAGTCTGTTTGCAAGTGAAGGCTTCATTACAGTGTAAAAATATACAGACTATGACTAAACTATATTTATATCCATGAGATGGAGAAAATTGTATGAAATCCACTTGCCAGATCTCAAATGGTCCATTAGGCAGTTTAAAATGTTGGAGAGCAGTATGAACAGGCTTCCTTGGGTTGTACTTCAGACAAGTGGAACAAGTGAGGTAGACAATTTTTGTGGCCTTGTTAATATTTCCCCACCAATATTGATTCATGAATGCTATCATTTTGTCAGTAGACCAATGGTTTAAACCATGCACAGTGGTGAGGAGTGGGCATTTTAGAGTCTCTGTTAGGACTGGGCTGTTATTTGGGACAAACCAGAGCTTTCTCTTTTTATCAAACAAACAACTGTTGAATTTCAAATCTTGTTTTTCCTTTTCTGAGGCCAATTGTTGGGCTTCTCTAGCCAGTTTTTCTAATTATCATTTGGGAAAATATACCTTGGGACCATGAGAGAGATTTGGCTGCTCTTGGTCCCTGTAAAGGCAGCATTTCTTGTGGAAATATCAGCAAGGTGATTTCCCTTAGCTTTCAGAGAGTCAAGTTTAAAAAGCCTCAGAATTTTAATAATAGCTAAAGTGGCAGGTAAAAGTATTGCATCCAATAATTCCTAAACATGGGGACATTTACTTTTTTTTTTTTTTTTTTTTTTTTCTAGAAAGGCTGTTGGAGCAGAGGCTAGTAAAGAGGGGACTAGATTCAGGGCTTATTTATTTATTTATTTATTTAAATTTTATTTATTTATTTATTTATTTTTGACTGTGTTGGGTCTTCGTTGCTGTGCGAGGGCTTTCTCTAGTTGCGGTGAGCGGGGGCCACTCTTCACGGCGGTGCGCGGGCCTCTCACTGTCGTGGCCTCTCTTGTTGCAGAGCACAGGCTCCAGACGCGCAGGCTCAGTAGTTGTGGCTCACGGGCCCAATTGCTCTGCAGCATGTGAGATCTTCCCAGACCAGGGCTCGAACCCGTGTCCCCTGCATTGGCAGGCAGATTCTCAACCACTGCGCCACCAGGGAAGCCCCATTTACATTTTTTTATTCCTCTGGAAGTAAGGAAGCTATGTTGCTTCCACAGCTTTCCAAAATCATGAGCTACTCCTCTGAAAGCATATCTACTCTCAGTATAAATACTGGATGTTTGTCCTTGGCTAAAGTACAAATCAGTGGAAGAGAACATAATTCTTCCTGTTGAGCTAAAGTAACCATAGGTAAAGATGATGCGCCATCAAAATCTAAAGGAGTTGCAATAGCATACCCAGCAAAACATTTGCCATTGTCACCATTTAAATAAGAACGACCAGTGAACCATGAGTAGTCAACGTTACCTAGAGGATCTTCCTGTAGGTCATCACAAGGAGTGAAGAGGTGATCCATCAGCATAAGCCGTCCTGAAGGACTTCATTGCTGATGGAAGGGAGAAGAGTATCGGGGTTAATATAATTATAACATAAAAGAGTTATGTGAGAAGCATTTAACAAAAGGACTTCATAGGAAGTGAGGCGGCTGGCTGAGGAATGTTTCGTGTGATGAGAATTCAAGAAAGTTTCTACTGCATGAGGTACAAAAATAGCTAAAGGGGATTCCCACAATGATTTTCTTGGTGGTCTTAACCAAAGGACAGTGGACACAATGGCTCTAAGACAAGAGGTATCCCTGTGCCACAGGGTCCAGTTGCTGGCTCTAATACCTTATGGGTTATTGTTGGTCCCTGTGTTTTGGAGTGTGTACCCCAAGGGCATTTTCTTCCTTTTCATATACAAAAAGGAAAACGGGAATCTGATAATCGGGATGCCCAAGGGAAGGAGGGGTCATCAAACTCTCCTTTAAGACTTTGAAAGCTACGTTGTCCAGTTCTTCCCATAAAATTGGGTTAGGGTTGTTACTGTTTAGTAAAACATACAGAGGTTTGGCCATGAGAGAGAAATTTGGATCCAATTTTGGCAATAACCAACTTGTCTGAGAAAACCTCACAATTGGTGCTTAGTTTTGGATTTCAGGAAACTTAGGACACCATGAAGTCTATCTGATCTAGGTGTAGTCCTTATTCTCATGTCAGATGCCATAAATATCACACCTGGGTTTGGGCAAACTGCAATTTTTCTTTGGTGACCTTATATTCCCTTAAGGCTAAAAACTATAGTAAGGAGGCTTGAGAAGGAGAACAAAGAAGCCAATCATCCACATATTACAACAAAGTAGAACCCCTAGGGAACTTCCTATCATTCAAATCAACCTCCAGGATTTGTGAGAAATAAGAAGGATTCTCTGAGGCATTACTGTCCAGGGGAATTGTTTTTCTTCCCAAGTGAAGGCAAAAATGTATTGGCTAGCTTCATCAACTGGAATACTGAAGAATGCGCTGCATAAATCGATATACAGTAAAGAATTTCCTTTCAGTGGGAATGGATATTAGTGCCACATGAGGGTTAAGAACAACAGAGTGTCTAGGGATAACAATGTTGTTTATTGCTTGCAGGTCCTGGACAAACCTCCCTACTGAGCCCTTAGGTTTTCTTACTGATAAAACGGGAATGCTACAGGGTCTGGTACAAAAGATAATGAAACTTGAGCCTTGTAATCTTCTCCTATGGGCTTTATGCCTTGAAGGGCTGCTTTACTTCCAGGGTATTGATTCATCCTGGGAAGAGATTTTGAGGAAATTATGTGGATCTTGATGGGTGGTCCACTGTGAATTTTGCTGATACCAGTTGAAGATTTTGCCCATAAGGAAGGTGGTAGCTGATTGAAATTGGGACAAATGATTGGTGTTTCCAGAATTTTCTCTAGTACCATCAGAGCCGGGACAAATAAAAGGTGTCAAAGATATTATTTAATTCACCTAGTTGGTTACTTTGACAACTACTGTCAAATACTAGAATTATTAACCCCTTTTGGGAGAAAGAAATTCTAACATTATACTTCTCTAAGAAGTCTTGGCCTATCAATAGGTAGAGGTGGAGGAACTAAGTAGAAAAGAGTGTGTACCTCTCAAAGGGCTTAAACAAAAGGGAATATGTTCAGAGACAGGAACCTCTTGAGGTTCATTAAGAACTCCACTATTTGAACTGGTTTACTACTCTGACACAGGCGCTGCTCAATAGAGTGGGGTTGAGCACTGAAAATATGTCTCCATTGTCAGTTTGGATTGGAAGAGATTCATCCTCATCTGGAGAAATGTTTCTCCAAGCTGAGTCAGAGACAGGATTAGGAAGAGAGCCTATAGTTCCCTGGAGTCCCATCATGAAGAATTGGGAGGACAGTTGGAAAGGCTGGTTAGAGGGTTCATGGTGTTTGCCTCAGTTAATCTTAAAATCTTATTTTGCAGAGAGGCAATTTTAGACTCCTGATAATGTTGGAGAGCCTCAAAATACCAATTGAAATAAGCATTCCATTCATTTCTGGAAATTTTTGAGCTTTTGCAGTCTAATTGATTTTAAGAAAATTAAATTTGAGGATATCTCAAGTTCTCCATAATGGCCACTGATATTATAAATTGCCTTTGGTCTGGTCAGTCCATTTAGTTAGAAATGCACATGAGAAAGATGGTAGTTTTTAACATAAAATTGGCCAGAGTCCCTGTAGGGGGGGCAACCCCAAAATATTTAGATAACTGGGATCCCATTTCTCAGAGGTTTTTCTCTAGTGTAAAAGAATAATTTTCAAACAGCTAATCAGCTTACAGCTCAAACAGCTCAATTCAAACAGTTTGCAAGCTAACACCAGCCAGTTCTAAGGAAGCAGCTTTGTCCCGGAGAAGCCAGGCAGAGGGCTTTTTCAGCCAGTTTCTAGAGAAGAGCCCTTATTCCAAAGAAAAGGGCCAATGGCTTAACCTACACAATTTTAGTGAAGCATTCCATGTTCTCAAAGGAATGGGCTGATGGCTTCCCAGCTAGCACTGGTTGAAACAGTTTGATTTCAGAATCAGACCAAAGTGCCAAATGAGTACTTACGTACAGAGTAAGGGCTTAACCAGAAAGGCAAAACCTTAAAATAGATCCTGAATAAAGCCTGGAGAGCTTCAAACACAATGAGGCCATAAGCTTAGATCCAGGAGAAAGACCTTCAAACTCTAGCATTGGTGAGGAAAGCAGTGAGTGACAAAAGGCTCAACTGTGGGTCCTGCACCTGTTTGCTCACTAGACCCAGAGCCTTCAAGGGTCTTCTCTGGTCCCTATATGGGCCACCAAAATGTCGACCTGAAACAAATGTGGACTGCCAGATATTTCACCAGCAAAAATGGGTTTATTCGGGATCAGTAGAAAATTGCAGTTTGGGGTTTGCAAACCTGGCTAACCACATGCAAGTCCCCACACAGCAAGGGAGGGAGAACACTTTTATAGAGAGTGAAAAGGACGTTGGGAGGGCTATAGTAAACAAAGAGTCCATAGCTTTTCATTGGCTGAGCCCTTGCCAAGAAAGAAGAGGAGTCTTTCTTCTTCCTATTGGGTTCTGCTATTGTCATGTGGCATGAGAGCTCCACTTTTGGTCTCCTAACTTTATTTAATTGAGGTTTGTGTTTATTAATTTTTTTAAAGTATAAAAGTGATTGAAAAAAATCACAAGGAAATACATTACACAAATATTGAAGGTTTCAGAAGATCAACTGATTTTGAAAACACTGTGAAATGTTGTTGACATTAATATAACCTAAATTTCCAGATCCTATAGTTAGATGCCATGTGTAGAAAATTCACAGTTACCATACATAATATAAACTTAGTATTAAATAATTGGATCCATTGCTTTAAATGTTTGGCAGTTTAAGAAAACAATCAAACATTATTTGGAAACCTAACATACAATTTAAAAACATTTATTTCCTATTTCTTTTTGTGGTAAGCCCTTTTCAGCTCACAGATAAGAAAATTAGGTCTTAAGGTTTCCCATTTTCATACAGTGGTACAACCCTCCAGGTAGGGCCCTTCTAATCTAGGTCAGTGGTTTTAATCCAGTGCTCTCTGTAGTAAGACCTTTCTTCAGCAGAGCACACAGTTGTCTGCCTAGTACTGTTCAAATGCCAATAGGATGAGAGTGGGAGGGACTTGAACAAAGGGGAAACTGAGGAGCAAAGGCCCTTGTTTTCTGCACTCCAGCTTCAATCACAGCCACATTCCTTTTTTCTAGAAAAGATGTAGGGGTACCAAGTCAGATTCTGTTTGACAAGGTTTCTGTTGCAAGCACAAGAAAAGTTTGAGAAATATGCATTAGTGTAAACATTTGTATGTCAGTTATGACCATATCTTCAAAAATAATGTCTAATGCACAGAAGAAAACTTCCTGTCTTTGGAATTTGATGTGAATAAGGAAGTACAAAAACAATATTCATATTCTCACTTAAGTGATCAAGAAATAGTCAACAAAAATTTCTTATGCTTCGCAAAGTTCTCAGTAGAATGCTATTTAGCTTTTGCATATTATTGCCAAGTGAATGAGAATTCCATAACGATTATTTTTTGTAGTAGTTTTTACTACATCCTAACCTTAGCTTATCACATAAAGGTAATTACTGTCTGCTGAGCATTTAGACAAAGAAGTAAAAGCCTTTTTAAAATTGTCTGTAGTGGGGCTTCCCTGGTGGCGCAGTGGTTGAGAGTCCGCCTGCCGATGCAGGGGACACGGGTTCGTGCCCCGGTTCGGGAAGATCCCACATGCCGCGGAGCGGCTGGGCCCGTAAGCCATGGCCGCTGAGCCTGCGCCTCTGGAGCCCATGCTCCGCAACGGGAGAGGCCACAACAGTGAGAAGCCCACGTACCGCAAAAAAAACAAACAAAAACAAAATTGTCTGTAGTGGGTGTCAATATTTTTCTTTTAAGTGATAAGCCTACTATTACAGTATTTCATTTAAAAGTACAGTTTTTCCTGTACCGAGGTTATTTATTGGAATTGACTATTTCTATATAATGTTTATAATTTTTGATATTGCAATATGTAGCATAAACAGAAATAAATTTCATTGAGGCAGAACTCTTTCAGCAGAGCTGCTTACCTGGATTTGTTGTCTTTGTGTAAAGAATCTTAAGTCAAATAGTCAAGTCAGTTACTGTTCAGGTGTGTATATTTGAATAACTCTGGGGTTCTTTACCTTAGATAAGAGGTATATTGATGTATGAATGGGTAAAAGTAAGTATGAAGATGTATGAAGATAAGACTCATATAGCCCTTACTATATGCCAAGGACTGTTCTAGGCCACTCATATGTAATAACTCATTTAATCTTTACAACAACCTTAGAAGGAAGGTACCATCGTTATCTCCTTTTGAAAGTTAAAGACATTAACTTCCCAAGGTCACATAGGTACGAAGTGCTAAAGTCAAGATTTGAAACCTCAAAGCCTAGCTCCAGTTCAATTCCTTAACCACTATAATATATTGCCTCTAACAAACATGGACCTTTTGGACAATAATTTGACTCATATTTAAGAATTTATTAATTATATAAAGATACCCTGTTTTCAATTTCCAGATCTATTAGCCAACCCTGAGCAAGAACAACAAACTGGGAGGCATCACATTTCCTGACTTCAAAACATATTACAAAGCATCAGTAATCAAAAGAGTATGGTACTGGCATAAAAACAGATACACAGATCAATGGAACAGAATCAAGAGCAAAGAAATAAACCCATGCATATACTGCCAACTAATTTTCAACAAGGGCACCAAGAATACAAAATGGGGAAAGGATGGATAGTCTCCATGGTGTTGGGAAAATTGGATATCCACATGCAAAAGAATAAATTTGGACCCTTATATCACACAATACACAAAATTCAACTAAAAATCGATTAGAAAGCTAAATGTAAAATCTGGAACTATAAAACTTCTAGAAGAAAACATAGAGGAAAAAACCCTTGGCACTGGTCTTGGCAATTGTTTTTTGGATCTGCCACCAAAAGCACAGGCAACAAAATAAAAAAATAAACAAATGGGACTCCATCATACTAAAATGTTCCTACACAGCCAAAGAAACAATCAACAAAATGAAAAGGCAGCCTATAGAATGGGAAAAAAATATTTGCAAACCACCCATCTGATAAGGAGTTAATATCCAAAATTTATAAGGAACTCCTTCAACTCAATAGCAAGAAACAAATAACCTAATTTAAAAAATGAGCAAAGTACCTGAATAGGCATTTCTCAAAGAAGACAAAAATGGCCAATGGGTACCTAAAAAGGTGCTCAACATCAGTAATCATCAGGGAAATGCAAATTAAGACCACAATGAGATATTACCTCACACCTACTAGGATGGCTATTATTTTTAAAAAAAGAAGATAACAAATGTTGGTGAGGATATGGAGTAAAGGGAACCCTGGTACATTGCTAGTAGGAATGCAAATTGACAAAACCATTATGGAAAACATCAATGTTCTCCAAAAAATTCAAAATAGAACTAGCAATCCCACTTCTGGGTATTTACCCAAACAAACTGAAATCAAGATCTCAAAAAGGTAGCTTCAGTCCCATGTTCACTGCAGCATTATTCACAATGACCAACGTATGGAAACAACCTAACTGTCCATTAATGGATGAATGAATTAGAAAATGTGGTATGGAATATTATTTAGCCTTAAAAAAGAAGGAAATGTTGCCATTTGTGACAACATGAATGGACCTGGAAGACATTATACTAAGTGAAGTAAGCCAGATACAGAAAGATAAATACTGTATGATCTCATTTATATGTGAATCTAAAATAGTCAAACTCGTAGAAGCAGAGAGTAGAATGATGATTGCCATGCACTAGGGATAGGGGTAAATGGGGAGGTGATGGTCAAAAGGTACAAAGTTTCAGTTATACAAGATAAATAAGTTCTGGAGATCTTCTACTTAGCATAGTGTCTATAGTTATCAATTCAGTATTATATACTTAACATTTTCTAAGAGGGCAAATCTTACGTTAAGTGTTCTAAACACACATACACACACTACTACAGCTACTACTACTAGTACTACTACCACTACTAATAAAAAAGGAAGTAAGAAGAAACTCTGGGAGGTGATGGATATATCCGAGGTCTTGATGGTGGTGATGGTTTCACAGGTGTATACTTACTCAAAACTCATTCAGTTGTATACAATAAATATGTACAACTTTTTACATTTCAGTCATACCTCAATAATGCAACTTGAACAATTCCAAGTATTCTATTATAACTGGTATAGCAGCAAACTCCACTAAGTTTAGTCTACTTCAGATGTCCATTCATTCTACAAATATTTATTGCTGTGGGTGAATACTTTTATAGTAGACCTCTGTTGTTTTTGTTTATTCTGCACCCATTCTTTTTACTGATAGCAGCATTCCTATTTTGTTTGGGAAACTACACATTCCCCACCATAAGCCTTAGATGTGCCCAAACTAGCTTAATAGGACTCTATCATGAGAATCTGAATCTTAAGCAGAGTGATACAAGGATAGAAAAGAGCAGTGATTTTTCTTTATAGTATGGTCTCACTCATTTGTTCATCCTGTTTTCTAGCTCACCGTAACTACCATATTACCTTTTTTTTTTTTTTTTTTTGCAGTACGCGGGCCTCTCACTGCTGTGGCCTCTCTCGTTGCGGAGCACAGGCTCCGGACGCGCAGGCTCAGCGGCCATGGCTCACGGGCCCAGCCACTCCGTGGCATATGGGATCTTCCCGGACCGGGGCACAAACCCGTGTCCCCTGCATTGGCAGACGGACTCTCAACCACTGGGCCACCAGGGAAGCCCCATGTTACCTACTTTTTTTAAAAAATGGTTTCTCAGTTTTTCTTTTGATGTTGTGGGCTAATCCATGCCCTTTTGTTTTTTTTGTTGTTGTTGTTAAGTTACCCTGAGTGTATTTGTTGCTTGCATACAAGCTAATAGTTGATAGAGAAATAAAACTGAATCCTTCTCTCATAGAACTTATAGTCTAGTAGGAGAGGCTACTATATCAATAAAAATATTAATAAAAATGTTAATTCCTCATAGAAAATACTCCTATCACATGCAGAGTTAACCATATGACAATAAGGGAAGTATGGGAGGCCAAAGACGTACATAAGAATGAATCCACATTGGACTTGCTAGGTCAGGAAGATTTCCTCAAAGCATTAGTGCTTAATGTGACATGAAAGATCAATGAAAGTTTCTTGGCATAAGGAAAGTATCTAAGGCAGAGAGAGTAGCATATATAATGGTCTGAAGGTGATGATGTGATATATTGATAAAGTCAGGGAAATGAAGGAAGGATACTTACTGTGACTGGACCATATAGATTGGGAAAGCAGAGAAAGACTACTTTGAAAAGATAAAGTCATGCATGACTTTGTGAGCAGTGTTAAGGAATTTGGATATTGGTTTAAAAGTACTGAGGAGCCATCTAAGGAATTTAAATGAGAAAGAGACAAAATTAATTTTTAAAAATTAAAGATTTAAGAAAAATTGCTCGAGCAATGTTGGGAATTTACTGGAATAATTTAAGCCCAGAGGCAGGGAGGTCAGTTTGGAGGTTGCTTTAGTAACCCAGTCCAAAACTGATTGTGGACTGATCTAATGTGGAGGCAGCATTTGCAGCAACATGCATGGACCTAGAGAGTATCACACTAAGTGAAGTAAGCCAGACGGAGAAAGACAAATACCATATGATATAGCTTACATGCAGAATCTAAAAACATGATACAAATGAACTTATATACAAAATGGAAATAGACTGACAGACATAGAAAGCAAACCTATGGTTACCAAAGGGGAAAGGTGGGGAGACGGATAAACTAGGAGTTTGGGATTAACATGTACACACTACTATACATAAAATAGATAATCTACAAGGACCTACTATATAGCACAGGGAACTATACTCAATATTTTGTAATAAACTATAAGGGAAAAGAATCTGAAAAAGAATATATATGTGTACATGTATATATAGATATGTATATACGTACATGTATATATAGCTGAATCACTTTCTTATACATCCGAAACTAACACAATATTGTAAATCAACTTTACTTCAATTTAAAAAAAAAGAGTATTAGAAATGAAAAAAACTTATTCAGGTTTTCAAAATGTGTCCTGATCTTAAAATTTTAGTGTTATTAGTACAATAAAAGATGGCTTTTTTTTTTTTTTTTCCTAAAAAAAAATAAAGTGGAAGGAGCAGGGATGGAGGATAGTTATTTCATGGAGAAAGATGACGGGACTAGAACTCTGGGAAGATGGCTGCCTGAGTGCTGCTCTCTTGCTCTTTGCAGCCATGCCCGTGTTTTTATAACTCTCCTACCTTAAATGGTAGGCACTATGAGACACAGGGCCCTAAATGCCTTATAACCCAAGGTAGTCCAAACAGAGGAAAATGAGTGGTTTTTCTCCTTCTCAGGATATGATGTCTGTGGAAGACAAACTCTAGGGTGGCTCCCATGATCACATGGTGTTCAGGCCCTTGTGTGATTCCCTTCCCCTGAGTGTGGGCAAGACCTGTAACTTGCTTCTAGTCATATAGAATATAGCGAAGATGGCAGGATGTACCTGATTATGTATACCTGAACACATTATATAAGACTGTAATCCTTGTCTGGGGAGGCTCCCTTACTCACTAGTTTTGGTGAAGCAACCTGCTCTGCCATGATGTGAGCTGCCATATAGAGAGGGCCACACAGCAAGAAGATGAGGGAGACTTTAAGACAAAAGCCAGCAAGGAACTGAGGTCCGTGGTTTGGCAGCCTACAAGGAACTGCATACTGCCAACAAACAAGTGGGCTTAAAAGCAGACCCTTTCGCAGTTGAATCCACATGAAAACTCAGCACTAGTGGAAACCTTGGTTATAATCTTGCAATGAACCCACTTGGACCATGCCTGGATTCCTGCCCAACAGAAACTGTGAGATAATAAATGTGTGTTGTTTTAAGGTGCTAAGTTTGTGGTGACATTGTAATGCAGCAGTAGGTAATTAATACAATGGCCAAGTAGTATAAAGCAGCATATTCTGGAAAGAATATAGCTGGTAACGATTTGTGACCCCTGAGGAAACCAGACACTGGCTGCATGCCTGGTCTCCTTGGCCTCCAAAAGCTTAAAAAGAGAACAAGGTACCAGTGAAGGTAAATATTGGGAGGCTTGCTCCAGTTGCTTAGGGGTCATCTGGCTTTAAATCCCCAGGAAACAAGGGGAGAGAATGTGACAACTTCTACACTGTGGAATGGCTGACACTGAGGATATTCTAGCAATCAGACATGAGCCTAGTGGGCCCAACAAAGAATAACAACCCTTCTGAGGAGGCCCAATAGCCAGAGCAAAAATATCAGTCAGCATACCTAGAGTCTACATAGAGTGAAATAATTTCTAGAAAGAAATTGGTGCCCATAAGAATAGAAAAAAATACTAAAGCACTTAGGTAAAGTCAAGTCTAACTAAAAAATGTAATTTTTTATTAATTATTAATTTCCCAATGTAAATTGGGTAAATTTAAGGAAAGAATGATCACTGCTGATTGCCAAATTAATAATTTGGAACTTCAAAAGGAAGATTATTGTAAAAGGACAAGGGAAAAAGGGATTACTTACAGCGTTTTAGGCATATTATATGAAAAATAAAAACACATACATATCCTGGAAATAATTTCAAAATCCAAGAAATAGAGAAAAATCCTGCAAATAACAAGTAATCTATAAATGAAAAGCCTCAGGCTTCTCTTCTGCAACATTTGAAGCTAGAAGATATTGGAATAACATCTCCTAGTACTAAGAGAAATTACTGAACCCAACCAAAATATTACCTGTGATAGTGAAAGAAAGATGTGTAAAAATTCAGAGATCCAAATATATTGTTAGGTATGCTTTCCGGAGAAAATAAGGATGAAAGGACACTAACCAAAACAAATAAACAATAAAACACCAGAATGAAAACTTCATAATAGAAAAAGATGAGAAGAAAGATGGTGGTCAATAAACTTAGTTATAAATATATAATTACTCTAAAGGTCTGGGAATTGTTAACATGGGTTGGTAGCTCCATACTGAAAAGGAATTTTTTGATAATAACCTAAACGTGAAAGCATTAAATTCTCTGAAATAAAACCTTGATGCGGAGGGTGAACTTAGAGTGAGGGAAGAAGTCAAAATATTCCAGAGTTCTCATTTTGGGTGAGGATGAGGTGAAAGAGAAAAAGGAAGAAGGAAGTGAAATTTTACAAGACCTTGGTTGAGAGCTGTTGAATTCCATGGCACTTCCTTTATAATATTATTAAATGACTGGGCATTTCAGTTATTTTTTAGTAGGTTACTGAAGAATCACTTCATGCCCAATATTTCATGAATCACAATACTATAAATTACCATTATACCACTGACATCACCATTTTTCTCCACTTCTGCTAAGCACCTTGGAACTTTAACACAGTAAAGAGCTTTTTCATTCAGTAAATCATTAATGAGTGACAAGGGCTATGTATATTCAGTGGGGTTTTCCTAAATGCTTTCTTTTGACAATTACTAAAATTGCTATTTTGGGTACCATCAAATGTATGATCTCCACACTCTTAACAATTCTTCCAACTGCAGGAAGGTTGGAACTGCAGCAACCTAAAAAAGTACCTGTAATGATTACCTTTTAGTGCTGCACAGCATCTCTCCAGGTAACACCCCTTCTCACGGTCCTTAGCCTTCCTGTTATGATCTGTATTCTTGGGTGTTCAAGCATTTTTGCCTTGTGAATGTGTTTCTCTTTGCTATTTTGGATCCTTGCCTCCACTATGATGGCCTAAGTATGTGCAGTCTCTGCAATAACTCTTGTCACTAAACTCTTTTGTCTCCTCACAGTGTCTGCTACATACCCTCAAGGCTCTAGCTCTGGCTTAGCACTTCAGGCTCCCTTTTGCCCAGGAAGTAAGTTCAGACAAATTGCATTGTAGATAATGTTTTCCATGGCAGAATACTTTCTCAAATGGAATCTTACTTAGAACCTTGAAAACAGCTTGTTTCTCATTAGAGAAGTCTAGGGGAGCAAGAAGCCCATGCACTCATCCTTTTAATCATGTGAAGACCTTCAGGAGAATATTTCCCAAACATAAACCCTTGTATACACTATCACTTCCAGTTTATTTAACAATATTCTTTAAGGAGGATCACTTTTATTCTTAAATAAATTTAGTTAAAAATCAAAATGTAGGTGTGAAATCAGGAAGGATCATAGCTCCAGATGATAGAACTGAACTAAGGCTTGAGATGTCAAAATAGAACCCAGAGAAGTGGTCTGGGGCTGGCTGTCCAGGTTCCAAGACCTAGCACACAAGAAAAGAGGAGGATGGTAAGAGCAAGGGGAAGGAAAGAAGCGGCTGGACCTCAGCTACCCAATCAACATCTGGAAGATGTTGAGAAGGGAAAACTGAATAAAGAAAAAGAAAAAGAAGAGGGGAAATTGGAGGACAGTGAATCTGAAATCAATAGAGAGATGCTGAAGCCACAGTATCAGTAGTTTCGCAGATACTACTGATATTATCACAAATACTGAATAAGAGCTCTGAACTGAGAGGAATTTGAAGCTGTGTGGATTGATATGGGAATAGGGGGTGGGCTGAGAAAATGGGAACCTAGGGACTAAAATTTAGGCAGGGTAGCTGTTTGGGAAAATAGGGGTGAATGGGGAGTACAAAGAAGCAGTTGAGGCCCAAGTTGAGAAGCTGAGAGAATTAAAGAAAGGAAGTTAAGGCGGCATTGCTAAAATGAGAGTTGAGGGATGATAAAGGGCCAAGGAATGGCTGCAGGGAGGTAAGCCAGGGTCCCTAAAACATACCGGGCAGAGGGAGCAGACAGTAGAGGAGAGTCAAATAAGGTACATGCAGGCTCTGACATAGCCCTTCTGAGACGATTGTGAGGCTCCAATCAGCATCTGATGAGTGAGGTTGAAGTGTCATTTTGGCATTAACTAAAATATTCCTATCAACCAGTGGTATGTCTTGTATTGCACGCTGGCAAACCCTGATATAGAAAAAGTTCTCTGGGTCAAAGTGTAGCTTTCTTAAGCATTTGGATGTGAAATCTAGGACAATTTACGGGATAGAGGACCAACTATAACCCCCATATTCATGTCCTCTTGCATTTTATCTAGTTGGTTTACAGGGAAGCACAAACATTGTGAGAAGGAAGAAGGTTACTGTTAGGAGGAGAAACGTGCATTGCGTTTGATTTCATGGTCTTCTAGGTAAGCAATTATATAACACCACTGAAGGGAATAATGGCATTTATTCATATAGTAATATTAAATATACTTTATTCAGGGATTTAAAAAAATGTCTTGGCCTGGAAAATGTTACAGGGTATAGAGGCGTTAACCTGTGCTTAAAACTTTAATAGCTAAGCCATCTTGAGAGCTGATGATCATTAACACAACTTGGAACTACAAATCTGAATCCAGAAAGCTTTGAAAAAAAATATTTATCATTATCCCAGGTCCTTTAATGGGAGAGGGTTAGTGATTAAGCAATTTTCTCTCAGCTCCAGCCCATTTTCTCTGGTTGGCTTTGTGATGCTAGAGCTGATACTCTGCAAATTACATTTCTCTTTTGCCATCTGGCTCCTTGTTAAGTTTGGCCAATAGTTGGGCACTAGGGGGAAGCTAAAAAAATAGGAGAGGGAAGAAAGAATTTGCTCCTTCCTATTTGCTTGTAATTTCTATCAGTGTCACCCCACCAATGGCTCTTCTCCCTGATTTTATAAACAGTTTGTTCCAGCCTTCAAATTTTTCTGCTATTCTCGGAATCAACCTCATTGATTCTAAGACGTGAGCCCAAGCTGCATCCATCCCTCAGAGGTCTGGGTTTCAGCTCTGGTTGGACTTCTGGGGCCCCTCCTTTAGACTTTTATGTTCTGATAATCCCAACCACCTCTCTTTGTAGAACAGGAAAACCTGCGGTTAGCAGCTGCTTCCTGTAGTTACTATCTCTGTGTTGCTTTGTGTTTCCATTTTGTAGTGCCAGTACTCCAATACTAACCAATACTTAACCATCAATAAGTTAACCTCCAATTGATTAACCAATTTCTTGTATTAGATTATCTGTGACTAAACAAAAAACTGTGTGTTTCCATTTTAGTGACTGAATTCCGACTAATTCAGAGAAGTAAAGGTCTTCTACAGTGAATTATATAAAAAGCTTCTTAAAATTATCTTTAAGTTTACCACTTTCCAAATAGTTCTTTTTGCAGTTGTTAAATATCAGTCCACTCACTGCCAGCCAGCTGTCCCAGCTCATGTTCCACATCTGAAACCTGTTATCCTGCTACCAATTCCCCATACTCACATATACATTTCAAAAAAACGGGGCTTCCCTGGTGGCGCAGTGGTTGAGAGTACGCCTGCCGATGCAGGGGATGTGGGTTTGTGCCCCCGTCTGGGAAGATCCCACATGCCGCGAAGCGGCTGGGCCCGTGAGCCACGGCCGCTGAGCCTGCGCGTCCGGAGCCTGTGCTCCGCAATGGGAGAGGCCACAACAGTGAGAGGCCCGCATACCGCAAAAAAAAAAAAAAAAAAAAAAGACTCTATGACTCCCTCCCTTGTGAAAACCACACACAAGTCATTCATTGTCTATCTATCCCTCTGAATGTTTATCCCTTCCTTTCTCAAAAATCAGGCCCCCTGGAATTCTGATGGAAAAGGAAAATTGTCACCTTGTTGAATCTTCTTAGTTAAATCTTTGCAGTCTTTCATAAAGAAAAAAATAATATGTGTCAACAGAGATATTCTCTTCCTATTTGAGCTCTTATTTTCCTTCTCACTGGACAAACAGGATTTCTCTAGAAGTGCTATTGTACTCAATCTGGTCCATTAGCATCACTCTTAGCAAATGTATGAAAAACCACATAAGCATTAGGATCTAATCTTTGTCTCATATATTCTCTGCTTCCTGTGAAATACTGTTACTAACTACCCTCTTTTTTTCCCAGCCTGATTGAGATATTACTGACATATATGTAAGTTTAAGAAGTACAACATGATGATTTGATATATGAATATATTGTGAAATGAATACCACGAAAATGTAGGTTAACGCCTATATCCCCTCATATAATTACCATTGTTTTACATGTGGTGATAACATTTAAGATCTACTTTCTTAACAACTTTAAAGTATATAATACAGTACTGTTAATTATAATCACCATGCTGTACGTTAGATACCCAGAACTTATTCACCTTATAGCTAGAAGTTTGTACCATTTGATCAACATCTCCCCATTTCCCCCACTCTCAGCTCCTGGTAACCATCATTCTGCTCTCTATTTCAATGAGTTAATTTTTTTTTTAGATTCCATGTATAAGTGGGAACATACAGTATTTCTCTGTGTCAGACTTATTTCACTTAGCATAATGACTTCATGGTCCATGTTGTCACAAAAGGCAGGATTTCCTTCTTTTTATGGTTGAATTATATATATATTATATATATATATAAATATATATATATATAATATATATATATTCCACATTTTCTTTATCCATTCGTCTGTTAATGGATACTTAGGTTGTTTCCATATCAAAGCTATT
Source organism: Hyperoodon ampullatus (assembly GCF_949752795.1). Lineage (NCBI taxonomy): Eukaryota > Metazoa > Chordata > Mammalia > Artiodactyla > Ziphiidae > Hyperoodon > Hyperoodon ampullatus. The sequence goes on along the minus strand of NC_136930.1, from coordinate 47,510,471 downwards.
GTGAATAATGCTGCAATGAACATGAGTTGCAGATATCTCTTCAAGATAGTGGTTTCATTTCCCTTGGAGTTATACCCAGAAGTGGAATTGTTGGATAATATTATATATTAGTTCTACTTCTAATTTTTCTAGGAAACTCATACTATTTTCCATAATGGTTGTACCAATTTACATTCCCATCAGCAGTGCACAAGGATTCCCTTTTCTCCACATCTTTACCAACTCTTATTATCACTTGTCTTTTTGATAGCCATTCTAACAGGTGTGAGGTGATATCTCATTATGGTTTTGATTTGCAGTTTCCTGATGATTAGTAATATTAAGCATCTTTTCACGTACCTGTTAGCCATTTGTATATCTTCTATGGAAAAATGTTTATCCAAGTCCTCTGCCCATTTTTTTTTTTTTTTTTTTTTTTTTTTTTTGCGTTACGGGGGCCTCTCACTGTTGTGGCCTCTCCCGTTGCGGAGCACAGGCTCCGGACGCGCAGGCTCAGCGGCCATGGCTCACGGGCCCAGCCGCTCCGCGGCATGTGGGACCTTCCCAGACCTGGGCACGAACCCACGTCCCCTGCATCGGCAGGTGGACTCTCAACCACTGCGCCACCAGGGAAGCCCCTCTGCCCATTTTTAATTGGATTTTTTTCTTGCTGTTGAGTTTGTTATATATTTTCTTCTTTGTTATATATTTTCAGTATTACTCCTCATCAGACAGATGGTATGCAAGTATTTTCTCCCATTCTATACGTTGCCTTTTCATTTTGCTGATTGTTTCTTTTGCTGGTCAGAAGACTTTTAGTTTGATGGAATCCCATTTGTTTATTTTGCTTTTGTTGCTTGTGCTTTTGTTGTCATATTCAAAAAATTGCTGCCAACACCAGTGTCAAAGAGCCTTTACTCTATGTTTTCTTTTAGTAGTTTTATAGTTTTGGATCTTACATTTAAGTCTTTAATCCATTTTGAGTTGAATTTTGTGTATGGTTATAGGGGTCCAATTTTATTCTTTTGCATGTGATTATCCAGTTTCCTGAACACCATTTATTGAAGAGACCATCTTTTCCCTATGGAGTATTCTTGGCTCCCTTGTCAAATATTAGTTGACCCTATATGTGAGGGTGTCTTTCTGGGCTTTCAATTCTGTTACATTGGTCTATGTCAATATTTTTATGCCTGTACCATACTGTTTTGATTGCTATAGCTTTGTAAAATAGTTTAAAATCAGTACTGTGATGCTTCCAGCTTTGTTCTTTGTTCACAGGATTGCTTTGGGTACTATGTTGAATAGGAGTTGTGAGAGTGGACCTTCCTGTCTTGTTTCTGATCTTAGAGGAGAAGCTTTCATCCTTTTACTGTTGAGTATATTAACTGTGGCCTTCTCATCTATGACTTTTATTATATTGAAGTACATAACTTCTATACCAACTTTTTTGAGAATTTTTTTATCATAAATGGATACTGAATTTTCAAATGCTTTTTCTGCTTCTATTGAGATTATCATGATTTTTGTCTTCCATTCTCTTGATGTGGTGTATCAAGTTTATTGATTTTTTTATGTTGTACCATCCTTGCATCCCAGTGATAAATCCAATTTGATCATGGTATGTGATCCTTTTAATATTCTGTTTAATTCAATTTGCTAATATATTGGTGAAAATTTTTACATTTATATTCACCAGGGATATTAATCTGTAGTTTTCTTTCCTTGTAGTGCCCTTATATGGCTTTAGTATCATGGTAATGCTGGTTTTGTAAAACAAGTTTGGGAGTGCTCACTCCTCTTCAATTTTTTTGGAATAGTTTGAGAAGGATTGCATTGTTTTTCTTTAAATGTGTGGTATAATTCATCAGTGAAACCATCTGGTGCTGGACATTTGTTTTCCTTGGGAAGTTTTTGTGTTTTTTTTTCCTGATTCATTCTCCTTATTTATTATTGGTCTGTCCACACTAGCTATGATCAAAAAGTCTACAAATAACAAATGTTGGGAGGATGTGGAGAAAAGGGAATATTACTCAGTCATAAAAAAGAATAAAATATTGCCATTTGCATCAATGTGAATGGACCTAGATAATATTATATTCAGTGAAATAAAGATATTATATTCAGTGAAGTAAGTCAGAGAAAGACAAACACTTCATTCTTACATTCTTATATGGAATCTAAAAAATAATACAAATGAATGTGTATACAAAACAGAACAGACTCACAGATATAGAAAACAAACTTGTGGTTACAAAAGGGGAAAGGGAATGGAGGGGGGACAAATTAGGTGTATGGAATTAACAAACTACCATATATAGAATAGATAAACAACAAGGATAAGCAACAATGGGAATTATACCCATTGTCTTGTAATAACCTATAATGGAATATAATCCACAAAAATACTGAATCACTATGCTGTACACCTGAAACTAACACAATATTTTATATCAACTCTGCTTCATTTATAAAACAATAGATTTTTTCTTCATGATTCAGTCTTGCTGTTTGTATGTTTCTAGGAATTTTTTTCTTCTAGGTTATCCAATTTGTGGTTCATAGTAGTAGTCTCTTAGGATCCTTTATTTCTGTGGTGTCTTACAAGATTTCCTCTTTTATTTCTGATTTTACTTATTTGAATATTCTATTTTTTAAAAAATATAGCTAAAGCTTTATCAATTTGGGGGTTTTTTTGAAATAAAGAGCTCTTCAATAAATTTTTTCCCAATTTTATTAAGCCAGTTGCTTCTGTGTTTTGAATACATGGTAAAGTGGTCAGTCCTATAGATAGTAACTTACTGATTTATTTATTTATTTATTTTGCTATGAAAGTAAATTCCTTGATCAGAAACTATGTTGAGCAGAATACCATATTAATGGATAGGGCTATCATCATGTCCGCAGATGATGGTGCTGGCAAAAATTCTGTTTGTAGAAAAGTCAAGTCTGTATTTATAGTAAAGGTCTATTCTATAATGAGGAATAATTTCTGCACACTCTATGATAGATAGGACCTGATGCAATCAATTGGCCACCACTGGCCAGGTAGTCTACCTAGGGAATAATACCTTATTGGAGATTTAACATTGGCCTGATATTGGTAAACTGGGTACCCACCTAATGTCATTGTTAGCTAATCATTGGTGGGGGGAAGCCCGTTTTATTGGGCACAAAAATAATATCCATCTTGTCACCACGGTTCTTTGTTCATGAGCCCAGTAAATTATCACTGCAGTAACTAGGGAGAAAGACTGACTGATATATATAGAGTGCTCCACAATGAGCTTTCGTATGAGACATAATTATCCTCATTCTGTGTCCATTCCAAGAAATCCAATCACAAAATTTTCCCATATAGAGGGGTCTCGACTTACAATGCTTAGACTTAAATTTTTTGACTTTATGCAAGTCAGCCACACAATCACAATGGTAAACAACTGATACACTTGCAACCATTCTGTACCTAAATAATCATTCTGTTTTTCACTGAGTACAGTATTCAGTGAATTACGTGAGATATTCAACACTTTATTATAAAATTGGCTTTATCCCATCTCCAGGCTAATGGAAGTTTTCTGAGCAGGTTTAAGGTAGGCTAGGCTAAGTTATGATGTTCAGTAAGTTAGATGTACTAAATGCATTTTCTACTTATTAACCTATGATGGGTTTATCAGGACATAGCCCCATCATCATTCAAGGAAGATCTGTACTTCCTTATTACTTTACAACTGGATGAAACCATTAATGTGCAGATTGTAATCAGATGGTTATGACCCACTCTTGATAAGTAGTGTGTATATATGGGAGAGCCAGGGTTGAGGAATCTTTATTCTGTTTTTCACTGAAAATCTATGCTGTTTTTAAAATTTTTTGTGAGCTCTATATAAATGGTAAAATGGTGTTTTGATCAGTGCTGATGCAACAGCAGCTATGTATAACAAGGAAGTGTATCACTATGTGAATAAAACTGTTGCACCTGAGTGCAAACTCAAGTATTGCTTTATCCAAAGGTTAAATTGGCCAACAATAACATATATCATTGCCTTAATTCAAAGTTAAAAGCAATAGTGAAAAATATGAATATGATCAAAAGATAGTCACAAATGTCCAACCTGTCAATCCATTGTTCACTGACATGGGCAGTAACACAAGCACTGTTATTCCATATTGAAAAATCTGCTGACAAGTAAAAGTGAAGCACAAATTTTAAAAATATAAACGTTTCATCGAGTCTATACTACTCTAGCAAAATCCATTTTCATTATTTCAAGTAGCTTTGATGGGTATGTCATCAGTACAGTCAGTATTTTAAAAGCCTCAACCTATTATTACGTGATATTACAAAATATCATGATTTCTAAAGTTGAAGATATTCAAATTTTATTAGAAGACTAACTTGCTCTGTCATTTAAAGTGAGCTTGAACACACACTCAACTAGCATCACTTGGTAAAAGCGTAATAACAGTCTTTCATTTGATCACTTCGAAGGGCTGGGACCACCTAGGTTTGATGTTCTAGTGCTTGCTTGCCTAAGAGTTTGATGCTTTTCCAACACAATTCTTTCTTCCTTAATTTAAAAAAGCAATTGTTGATACAGTATTGATCATACTCAAAACTCCATCCAAATGTTTCAACAAACACAAAAAGGGAATTACTTCAAGACCTTAATGCAATGAAAGAATGTGATGAGACCAAAATAAATATTATCTGAATGAATAAAGGAACATGAATTTGCTATTACTTAAGTTGTCCTATTTCACCATCCAACTTTTGAGAATGACGTGTAGTGAGGTTGCAAATTTACTCACATTACTACTCAGATATGCAAAGAAACTATGTATATTTCTTTGTAACTGATCTATCTTTAACTGTTCCCTTCTCACTGGAAAGCAGAAGAAAAAATAAACTTTCTAAGTGATGATATCTTAGTCTTTTCCAGTTCAAACCGAATTTTAAAGTTTTAAATAGTCTCTATCGGGTAACAATTCAGTGAGTTTAAAGTCGAGGTCCTTTTCAAACATGAATCTCTACTGCCCCTTCAAATTCAGTCTGCGTGTTCACCAGAGCTGCTGATCTTTGCACTTTTGGCAAGGAGAGTGGCTGATCTTGTGCTTTGTCCTGCCATCATCTGTGAGCAGCTCTGTCTGTCATCTTTCTTCCTGGGGTGACATGGCCCAGCTCCCTTCCCTGGTCTTAATAACAAATAAGTACTAACAGAAACAGTCTACCAGTTGGGGAATATCCCAAAATGTTGTTCCTGTTCCATATTCTTGAAAATTTAGCATCTGGCAGAGCAGAGAAAGAAGTTCTTTCTGGTTTTATTTTCAACCTAAAACTTCAGAAAAGCCAGGTAAGACTACTAAAGACTTGCAATTGTTGACAATCTGTAATTATTAGGTTTGGTTTTCCAATTTATAAGATGTAATGAGTTAGAAGAGAAACTGAGTCTCTGTAGAACATTTCAAGTGGATCAGATTCATATTTCCTGAGCCTAAGACTACTCTTGGAGGTGTCCTCTCTAGCACGAACTTTGGTAGATAGGAAGGGGTCATGCCTTCATGAATTTCTGGTCCCTTACTTGTCCGACTGCTGCTCAAGAGTACCTGGGCATCCTCTATAGTCATCATTATTTTTAAAAATTTTACAACATGAATGGCCTCAAAGTGTTGGGTTATAAAAAAGTGCTTCTCAAACTGGTAGCTTTCATGCAAAACTTTATAATCACTAGTCATATATGCATAGAATCAATTTTAGGTAAATTAAAAACAAGATTAATCACGTTTTCATAATAAAATTAAAGACAATTTACAGATAAATGAATAAAATCTGAGTTATACACTTTCCCTCAGATAGGGTCTGATAGTTGTCTATTCTATAACAGTTCTCTCTTCTTCCTTACTAACACAAACTAGACTTTGCAGCAGTGGCAAGGTATTCAGCTAACAAAACTACATTTTGAAAAGTTTTAAAATTTTTATTTAAAATTTTTAATTGTTGTATAGTTGATTTACAATGTTATATTAATTTCTGCTGTACAGCAAAGTGATTTGGTTATACAAATATATATTCATTCTGTTTTATATTCTTTTCCATTATGGTTTATGACAGGACATTGAATATAGTTTCCAGTGTTATAAAGTAGGACCTTGTTGTTTATCCATTCTATATATAACAGTTTGCATCTGCTAACTCGAAACTCCCAATCCATCCCTCCACCACCAACCTCCCTTCTGGCAACCACAAGTCTGTTCTCTATGTCTGTGAGTCTGTTTCTGTTTCATATATAGGTTCATTTGTATCATATTTTAGATTCCACATATAAGTGATATCATATTTTTTTTTCTTTCTGACATATTGCACTTAGTATGATAATCTCTAAGCCCATCCATGTTGCTGAAAATGGGATTATTTCATTCTTTTTTATGGCTGAGTAGTATTCCATTGTATATATGTACCATATCTTCTTTAAAAAAATTTTTTTTAACATCTTTATTGGAGTATAATTGCTTTACACTGGTGTGTTAGTTTCTGTGGTATAACAAAGTGAAGCAGCTATACATATACATACATCCCCATATCTCCTCCCGCCTGGGTCTCCCCCCAGCCCTCCCTATCCCACATCTAGGTGGACACAAAGCACCGAGCTGATCTCCCTGTGCTATGTGGCTACTTCCCACTACCTATCTATTTTACATTTGGTAGTGTATATATATCCATGTCACTCTCTCACTTCGTCCCAGCTTATCCTCCCCCCCTCCCCATGTCCTCAAGTCCGTTCTCCATGCCTGAGTCTTTATTCCTTTCCTGGCCCTAGGTTGTTCAGAACAATTTTTTTTGATTCCATATATATATGTTAGCACATGGTATTTATTTTTCTTGTTCTGACTTACTTCACTCCGTATGAGTCTCTAGGTCCATCCACCTCACTACAAATAATTCAATTTCATTGCTTTTTATGGCTGAGTAATATTCCATCGTATATATGTGCCACATCTTCTTTATCCATTCGTCGATGGACACTAAGGTTGCTTCCATGTCCTGGATATTGTAAACAGAGCCGCAATGAACATAGAGGTACATGACTCTATTTGAATTATGGATTTCTCAGGGTACATGCCCAGTAGTATGATTGCTGGGTTCTATGGTAGTTCTATTTTTAGTTCTTAAAGGAAACTCCATACTGTTCTCCATAGTGGCTGTATCAATTTACATTCCCACCAACAGTGCAAGAGGGTTCCTTTTGGGGCTTCCATGGTGGCGCAATGGTTGAGAGTCCGCCTGCTGATGTGGGGGACGTGGGTTCGTGCCCCAGTCCGGGAGGATCCCACATGCCGCAGAGCGGCTGGGCCTGTGAGCCATGGCTGCTGGGCCTGCGCTTGCGGAGCCTGTGCTCCGCAACGGGAGAGGCCATGGCGGCGAGAGGCCTGCATACTGCAAAAAAAAAAAAAAGGGGTTCCCTTTTCTCCACATCCTCTCCAGCATTTATTGTTTGTAGATTTTTTGATGATGGCCATTCTGACCAGTGTGAGGTGATACCTCATTGTAGTTTTGATTTGCATTTCTCTAAGGATTAGTGATGTTGAACATCCTTTCATGTGTTTGTTGGCAATCTGTATATCTTCTCCGGAGAAATGTCTATTTAGGTCTTCTGCCTATTTTTGGATTGGGTTGTTTGTTTTATTGATATTGAGCTACATGAGCTGCTTGAAAATTTCGGAGATTAATCTTTTGTCAGTTGTGTCATTTGCAAATATTTTATCCCATTCTGAGGGTTGTCTTTTCATCTTGTTTATGGCCTCCTTGCTGCAATTTATGTCACAGGGTGTTCTGCCTATGTTTTCTTCTAAGAGTTTTATAGTGTCTGGCCTTACATTTAGGTCTTTAATTTATTTTGAATTTATTTTTGTGTATGGTGTTAGGGAGTGTTCTAATTTCATTCTTTTACATGTAGCTGTCCAGTTTTCCCAGCACCACTTATTGAGGAGGCTGTCTTTTCTCCACTGTATATTCTTGCCTCCTTTATCAAAAATAAGGTGATCATATATGTGTGTGGGTTTGCCTCGGGGCTTTCTATCCTGCTCCATTGATCTATATTTCTGTTTTTGTGCCAACACCATACTGTCTTGATTACTGTAGCTTTGTAGTATACTCTGAAGTCCAGGAGCCTGATTCCTCCAGCTCTGTTGTTCTTTCTCAAGATTGCTTGGCTATTCAGGGTCTTTTGTGTTTCCATATAAATTGTGAAATTTTTTGTTCTAGTTCTGTAAAAAATGCCATTGGTAGTTTGATAGGTATTGAATTGAATCTTAAGATTGCTTTGGGTAGTATAGTCATTTTCACAACGTTGGTTCTTCCAATCCAAGAACGTGGTATATCTCTCCATCTGTTGGCTTCATCTTTAATTTCTTTCATCAGTGTCTTATAGTTTTCTGCATACAGGTCTTTTGTCTCCTTAGGTAGGTTTATTCCTAGGTACTTTTATTCTTTTTGTTGCAATCATAAACGGGAGTGTTTCCGTAATTTCTCTTTCAGATTTTTCATCATTAGTGTATAGGAATGCAAGAGATTTCTGTGCATTAATTTTGTATCGTGCTACTTTACCAAATTCATTGATTAGGTCTAGTAGTTTGCTGGTAGCATCTTTAGGATTCTCTATGTATAGTAACATGTCATCTGCAAACAGTGACAGCTTTACTTCTTCTTTTCTTATTAGGATTTTTTAATTCATTTTTCTTCTCTGATTGCTGTGGCTAAAAATTCCCAAACTATGTTGAATAATAGTGGTGAGAGTGGACAACTTTATCTTGTTTCTGATCTTAGAGGAAATGGTTTTAGTTTTTCACCATTGAGAACAATGTTGGCTGTGGGTTTGTCATATATGGCCTCTATTATGTTGAGGTAAGCTCCCTCTATGCCTACTTTCTGGAGGGTTTTTATCACAAATTGTTGTTGAATTTTGTCAAAAGCTTTTTCTGCATCTATTGAGGTGATCATATGTTTTTTCTTCTACAATCTGCTAATATGGTGTATCACATTGATTGATTTGCATATATTGAAGAATCCTTGCATTCTTAGGATAAACTCACTTGATCATGGTGTATGATCCTTTTAATCTGCTAACTTTGGGATTTTTTTGTTATTTTTCTCTAATTTCTTTAGGTGTAAGGTTACATTGTTTATTTGAGATGTTTCTTGTTTCTTCAGGTACGATTGTATTGCTATAATCTTCCCCCTTACAGCTGCTATTGCTGCATCCCATAGGTTTTGGGTCGTCGTGTTTTCATTGTCATTTGTTTCTAGGTATTTTCTGATTTCCTCTTTGATTTCATCAGTGATCTCTCGGTTATTTAGTAGTGTATTGTTTAGCCTCCATGTGTTTGTATTTTTTACAGTGTTTTTCCTGTTATTGACATCCAGTATCATAGCGTTGTGGTCAGAAAAGATACTTGATATGATTTCAATTTTCTTAAATTTACCAAGGCTTGATTGTGGCCCAGGATATGATCTATCCTGGAGAATGTTCCATGAGCACTTGAGAAGAAAGTGTAACCTGCTGTTTTTGGATGGAATGTTCTATAAATATCAATTAAGTCCATCTTGTTTAATGTATCACTTAAAGCTTGTGTTTCCTTATTTATTTTCATTTTGGATATCTGTACATTGGTAAAAGTTGGGTGTTAAAGTCACCTACTATGATTGTGTTACTGTTATCTCCCCTTTTATGGCTGTTAACATTTGCCTTATGTATTGAGGTGCCCCTGTGTTGGGTGCATAAATATTTACAATTGTTATATCTTCTTCTTGGATTGATCCCTTGATCATTATGTAGTGTCCTTCTTTGTCTTTTGTAATAGCCTTATTTTAAAGTCTATTTTCTCTGATATGAGAATTGCTACTCCAGCTTTCCTTTGATTTCCATTTGCATGGAATATCTTCTTCCATCCCCTCACTTTCAGTCTGTATGTGTCCCTAGGTCTGAAGTGGGTTTCTTGTAGACAGCATATGTACAGGTCTTGTTTTTGTATCCATTCAGCCAGTCTACGTCTTTTGGTTGGAGCATTTAATCCATTTACACTTAAGGTAGTTAATGACATGTGTGTTCCTATTATCATTCTCTTAATTGTTTTGGGTTTTATTGTAAGTCTTTTCCTTCTCTTGTTTCTCCTGCCTAGAGAAATTCCTTAGCATTTGTTGTAAAGCTGGTTTGGTGGTGCTGAGTTCTCTTAGCTTTTGCTTGTCTGTAAAGGTTTTACTTTCTCCTTCGAATCTGAATGAGATCCTTGCTGGGTAGAGTAATCTTGGTTGTAGATTTTTCCCTTTCATCACTTTAAATATGTGCTGCCACTCCCTTCTGGCTTGCAGAGTTTCTGCTGATAGATCTGCTGTTAACTTTATGGGGATTCCCTTGTTTGTTATTTGTTGTTTTTCCCTTGCTGCTTTTAATTTTTTTCTATTTAATTTTTGATAGCTTGGTTAATATGTGTCTTGGCATGTTTCTCCTTGGATTTATCCTGTATGGGATTCTCTGTGCTTCCTGGACTTGATTATTTCCTTACCCATATTAGGGAAGTTTTCAACTATATTCTCTTCAAATATTTTCTCAGTCCTTTTCTTTTTCTCTTCTTCTGGGACCCCTATAATTCGAATGTTGATGAGTTTCATGTTGTCCCAGAGTTCTCTCACATTGTCCTCAATTCTTTTCATTCGTTTTTCTTTATTCTGCTCTGCAGTAGTTATTTCCACTATTTTATCTTCCAGGTCACTTGTTTGTTCTTCTGCCTCACTTATTCTGCTATTGATTACTTCTAGAGAATTTTTAATTTCATTTATTGTGTTGTTCATCATTGTTTGTTTGCTCTTTAGTTCTTCTAGGTCCTTGTGAAACGTTTCTTGTATTTTCTCCATTCTATTTGCAAGATTTTTTATCATCTTTACTATCATTACTCTGAATTCTTTTTCAGGTAGACTGCATATTTCCTCTTCATTTGTTTGGTCTGATGGGTTTTTATCTTGCTCCTTCATCTGCTGTGTATTTCTCTGTCTTCTCATTTTGCTTAACTTACTGTGTTTGGGGTCTCCATTTCAAAGGCTGCAGGTTCATAGTTCCCATTGGTTTTGGTGTCTGGTCCTAGTGGGTAAGGTTGTTTCAGTGGGTTGTGTAGCCTTCTGGTGGAGAGGACTGGTGCCTGTGTTCTGGCAGATGAGGCTGGATCTTGTCTTTCTGGTGGGCAGGACCACATCCGGTGGTGGGTTTTGGGGTGTCTGTGAAATTATTATGATTTTAGGCAGCCTCTCTGCTAATGGGTGGGTTTGTTTCTTGTCTTGCTAGTTGTTTGGCATAGTGTGTCCAGCACTGTAGCTTTCTGGTTGTTGAGTGGAGCTGGGTCTTAGTGTTGAGATGGAGATCTCTGGGAAAGCTTTTGCCATTTGATATTGCATGATGCTGGGAGGTCTCTGGTGGACCAATGTCCTGAACTCGTCTCTCCCACCTAAGAGGCTCAGGCCTGACAGTGGGCCAGAGCTTCAAGACGCTGTCAGCCACATGGCTCAGAAGAAAAGTGACAAAAAGAAAGAAAGAAAGAAAGAGAGAGAGAGAGAGAGAATGAACAAAAGAAAGAAAGAAAAAAATAAATTTATTAAAATAGAAAAAAATTATTAAAAATAAAAAAATTAAAAATTAATTTAAAAGAGAGAAAGAAGAGAACTAACCAAAAAAGAAATCCACCAATGATAACAAGCACTAAAAACTATATTAAAAAACAAAAACAAAAATGGACAGTCAGTATCCTAGGACAAATGGCAAAAGCAAAGCTATACAGACAAAATCACACAAATAGCATACAAATACACACTCACAAAAAGAGAAAAAGGAAAAATATATATATACATAAAAATAAAAAAAGAGAGCAACCAAATTAATAAACAAATCTACCAATTTTAATAAACTCTAAATACTAAACTAAGATAAACATAAAACCAGAAACAAATTAGATGCAGAAATCAAACCCCAAGTCTACAGTTGCTTCCAAAGTCCATCACCTCAATTTTGGGATGACTGTTTGTCTATTCCACAGATGCAGGGTATATCAAGTTGATTGTGGAGATTTAATCTGCTGCTCCTGAGGCTGCTGGGAGAGATTTCCCTTTCTCTTCTTTGCACACCTCCTGAGGTTCAGCTGTGGATTTAGCCCCACCTCTGTGTGTAGGTTGCCTGAGGGCGTCTGTTCTTTGCTGAGACAGGATGGGGTTATAGTAGCAGCTGATTAGGGGGCTCTGGCTCACTCAGGCCAGAGGCGAGGGAGGGGTACAGAATGTGGGGTGAGCCTGTGGCGGCAGAGGCCAGTATGATGTTACAACAACCTCAAGCGTGCTGTGTGTTCTCCCGGGGAAGTTTTCTCTGGATCACGGGACCCTGGCAATGGTGGGCTGCACAGGCTCCCAGGAGGGGAGGTGTGGATTGTGACCTGTGCTTGCACGCAGGCTTCTTGGTTGCTATAGCAGAAGCCTTAGCATTCACGCCCATCTTTGGGGTCCATGCTGATAGCTGCAGCTTATGCCCATCTCTGGAGCTTGTTTAGGTGGTGCTCTGAATCCCCTCTCCTCGTGCACCCTGAAACAATGGTCTCTTGCCTCTTAGGCAGGTCCAGAGTTTTTCCCGGACTCCCTCCTGGCTAGCTGTGGTTCACTAACCCCCTTCAGGCTGTGTTGACGCAGCCAACCCCAGTCATCTCCCTGGGATCTGACCTCCGAAGCCCAAGCCTCAGCTCCCAGCCCCCAGCCACCCCGGCGTCTGAGCAAACAAGCCTCTCGGGCTGGTGAGTGATGGTCAGCACCAATCCTCTCTGCGGGAATCTCTCCTCTTTGCCCTCTGCACCCCTGTTGCTGTGCTCTCCTCCATGGCTCTGAAGCCTCCCCCCAACCCATCCCCCATCCCCATCTGTGAAGGGGCTTCCTAGTGTGTGGAAACTTTTCCTCCTTCACAGCTCCCTCCCAGAGGGGCAGGTCCCCTCCCTATTCTTTTTTTTTTTTTTTTTGCGGTACGCGGGCCTCTCACTGTTGTGGCCTCTCCAGTTGCGGAGCACGGGCTCCGGACGTGCAGGCTCAGCGGCCATGGCTCACGGGCCCAGCCACTCTGCGGCATGTGGGATCCTCCCGGACCGGGGCATGAACCCATGTCCCCTGCATCAGCAGGCGGACTCTCAACCACTGCACCACCAGGGAAGCCCCCCTCCCTATTCTTTTGTCTCTGTTTTTCCTTTTCTCTTTTGCCCTACCCAGGTATGTGGGGAGTCTCTTGCCTTTTGGGAAGTCTGAGGTCTGCCAGCATTCAGCAGATGTTCTGTAGGAGTTGTTCCATATGTAGATGTATTTCTGATGTATTTGTGGGGTGGAAGGTGATCCCCACATCTTACTCCTCTGCCATCTTGAAGGCACCCCTGTACCATATCTTCTTTATTCATTTATCTGTCAATGGATATTTAGGTTGTTTCCACGTCTTGGCTATCGTGAATAGTGCTGCTATGAACATCGGGGTGCATGTATCTTTTTGAATTATAGTTTTGTCCAGGTACATGCCCTGGAGTGGGATTGCTGGATCATATGGCAACTCTATTTTTAGTCAAAACTACATTTTGAAGCATCCCTTGCAGCCAGATGTGACACCATTCTGGCCAATGAAATGTCTGCTAGTGCTTCCGGGAAAGCTCCTTAAAACAGAGGTCAAATCAATTCACATGTACTCTTTTAAGTTTTTGTAATTCCTCCTTCCTAACTGAAAGACTGCAGTCATCTTCTAAATGTCCATGAATTAAAGGCCAAGGCAACATCAAAGAACCTGACCCTGACATCTTAAGCAGAACAATAGCACTTCCAGGCAGTTTACCTTTTTGTTCCCTGTTCTGTGAAAAAAAAAACCTCCCATTGTGTTTAAGCCACTGTTGTTTAGATGTCTCATTATATGCAGCCAAATGAAATCCCTAACTAATAGAGATTCTGTAAAAGGTAGGTAAAGACATTTTGGACCCCTCCAAAATAGATTAATGGAAAGCTGTCTTTTTAGCTTTGATTTCTGCAGGAGGATGTCTTAGCTCAGGCTACAGTAACAAAAATACCATAGACTGGGTGGCTTATAAACAACAGAAATTCCTCATAGCTCTGGAGGCTGGGAGTCCAAGATCAGGGTGCCAGCATGCTTGGGTTCTTCTGGGCTGCAGACTGTTGACTTCTCACTATATCCTCACATGGCAAAGAGCAGAAAGAAGAAGGAAGCTCTTTCTTGACTTATAAAGGCACTAATCCTGTTCATGAGTGCTCCAACCTCATGACCTGCTCTAATCCCAGTCGCAACCGTAAGGTCACACTTCCTAATACCATCACATCAGGGGGTAGGGTTTCAACATATACATTTTGGTGGGATACATACATGCAGTCCACAACAGATGTGAGAAGACAGAGGTAAAATGCGTTTGGAACTCAGTGGTCTCAAGCCAACACTGTGTTAAAAATTTTTAATAACAAATATCTGATCTATCATGGTTGCCTGGATTGGATGGTGGGCTCAGTGAAGCTTGAATACTGAATTCCAGCTTTACTTTACTTAAATACCTATTAAATTGGAGTTTCTTAAAGAAAGGCAGTAGCAGTACCTAGGTGAGGTACATACCGACACTGCTGCATGGCCAGATCTAAGAGGCAAGCAAACAGTTGTGCTGATGAGGATGAAGTCCAACCTATTTAAAATACTGGCTTAGCTCTGTTAGCAGCATAGAGCACAGAGAACTTAGTGTTCTCCTCATTTGTTTTTTGTGAGCTAATGCCTGCAGGATAGAGAGACCTAACATAGACAACAGCTGCTGCTTTTTGTCCACTGTCCTGAAGCTGTACCATGTAGATCTCTCAGACTGAGAGCTGAGAACTTTGAGTTTAATGGTCATTTTTAAAGTTAAAAAAAAAAAAGAGGATTAGAAGGTAATTCCAAGTCAGAGGTATGATTTTCTTTCTCCAAAAATGAGATGAGGTGATGTTTTGAATGAGAAGTATAAAATAAATCAAAATATTCACTTAACTTTAAGGAAAAGGTGGTCTAGAAAAGTTCCATTGTCTCAATTCAAAGCCTTCAGAGAACACATTGAAGAATTTCAAATAAATGGTATAATTTCATAGTCCTAGAATCTAGAGAATCCCCCAGAAATCAGGCAAAAATAACAGTCTCTATATAGGTATACACACACACAAACGCACACAAAATTGTTTTTCTATAAACCAAATTCATATTCCTGGGATTAACTCTAAGGTCATGAGAAGTTTTGGGGTCAGCCTTCCATAAAGTAGAAATTATCAAATACCTATGCTAATAAGAACACATTAAAGAAATGCCTTCACGTGCTTAAAGATAAGAGCTGATTTTTGTAAGAGTGCAACTGTCAGGCCAGAGTACCCATTTCAAGTAAAGATAAATATTGAAAGGATTTCTGCTTTCATCGCTTGGCCCCACAGTGATAGAACACTGAACACTTTTTAGAGATTAAGTGGTTGCTATAAACAATTTACAAAGGAATATTCCCAGATTTCTAGTACACTAAATGACCAATGTTATGTTAGGAGTTGGGCAATGCAAGCAAAGTGGAGGAAGCTCACAGGATAACAGGAATTCAATGTTCTACCAACCCCATCCCCTTTCGCTTCTTGAGAGGTACAGGAAGATATGGGGAAGGACTTTAATCTGTTGCTGCTTTGGTGGATTATATAACTCCTGCCTATCCTTGGCTGATTTCAGCTTTTCATTATTTACAAGACTTCCATCTTTGGCTGCCTAATCTATCAAAACAAGGAGAGAGAGCACAAAGTGACATCGGTTGCTAGCTAGAGTCTGTCTAGGTATGACACCTAGTAGTCTATCCACAAAATAGATCTCCTGGCCCTAAAATAAGTAAGCACTAATAAGTTCGGGGACTATGTATATGGAGTGTTTTTTAGAAGTGTGTATTGACAACAATCAATTTACTATGTACTCAGAACAGATAACATAGGAAAAGCTTAGATGTCCATAGTAGATCACAAAGATTTTGGCATTAATTACTGATAAAGTGCAGCAACAGAGATGTAGATGTACTTTTCTTCTGTCCCCTTCCCAAGGTCACTGATGTTATCTCCAGGGAGCCAGTCATAGCCATTTGGGAAATCTCAAGAGGACAGTGTCTACTCCAAGGGAGGGATGGATGAGAGTTTTGAGATGTGTCCCAAGTTGAGCCTATTATAGCTGTCAATTGTGTTACCATGCACAATTGGTCACTTTCTCAGTCAGGAGTAGAAGTGTAGAGAGACAGGTACCATGTCCTGACTATGGGCTGAAGGAAGTCTTATAAAGAAAGAAACAAGGGCTCTGGCCTGAAATGATCAGGATTTTCCCCAAGGGCATCCACACGTTGCTATAAAAACAGAATAACACATATAATGAACTGGGCTTGCTGAACTGTAGGTTGCCATTTTCTGAATAAAGTCAGCAGAAACAATGTGTTGTCCCCATGAGAGTACTGCAGGGTGACACTGGCTATATTGGCAGGGAAAGGAGTTTAGAAGGGATCCAGGAAATGATTTTTTTTCCCTCCAGAAGGCAGAGGACATGAATTCCAAATTGTAAGACCCTTCAGTGTGTTATGAACACATTATGATATAGAGGTTCGGTACGTCAGTATCAGTGCCATAAATACGCCGAGAGAATCCACTAGGTTAAAAGGGGCAGCACCCTATAAGGTGTATTAGAAAGATCCCGGGAGGTAGATCAGTGCCTTGCCAGTAGTTATCAAACTTTAATGGGCATCAGAATCATCTGGAGGCTTGTTAAAACAAATTTCTGGGCACCACCCTGAGGGGTTCTGTTTCAGCGGTCAGGGAGGGGTCTGCGAACTTGTATATTTAACCAGTTCACAGGTGAGGCAACTGCTGGCTCTTTGTGAACCACAACTCAATCACCACTGGTCTAGATTCTTGCACCACTAGTTAGCTGATTGGCCACAGATATGTTATAAAACTTCTGTACTTCAGGCTCCTTGTTGTTATTTTTTTTGAGAAGAAAATAAATACATCAATAAAATCTATTCAACCTTACAAGTTTTATGTATTATACAACTACATTCATTATGGAGGTTTTATTGGTAAAATATGGGAAATGACACTTGATGAGCTCTCAGCAAGTTCCTGGCACACACTTCATTCTCACAGCCACTGTCAAGTTGAGTACTCTTTTACAATGTGTGTATAGAAAGTGTAACATAAACAACATTCAAACTCACCCTATTTGATCTTAAAACACGTTTTCCTCCACTATGCTACTTTATTTCCTTGATTTAGAATACTATACTTTGAATGCATACCTGTGTTTTTAATCAGCCTTCTCGAAATGAGTACTTTAGAAGTCATGTCCACCACTGATTCTTTCTTTTACTAGAAAGAAGTGTTTATATTTACAAAAAAGTAACTTGAGGACTTATAGTTGCACCAAATGGAGAAGCCCCATTCTTCCCATGTCCTCACTCTTTCACATAAAAAGCCCTAGAGACAAGACAACAAACAGGAATGGGAGCCTCTGAAAGGAAGAAAAAAGACAGGTTGCCTAAGAACCTTGAGTTCAGAGTTGAGGAGTGACATGGTGAGGAGTTTCCTGGGCTTCCATATTGCCTCCCATATATCCTGGACAGGGGCTGCAGTATCCCCCAACTTAACCTCCAACAATTCCAGACAAGAAAAGCTCTAAGAACAGACGCCAACACCAAGATTATTCAGATGTTGGAATTATCTAAGGATTTTTAAAACAGCTGTAATAAAAATGTTTCAACAAGCAATTAGAAATTTTCTAAATAAGTGAAAAAATAGAAAATCTGAGTAAATAAATAGAACTTATAAAAAAAGAACCAAATGGAAATTATAGAACAGAAAAATATAAAAACAGAAAAAAAAACTCACTTGTTTAATTCAACAGTAGAATGGAGATGACACAGGATAGAATCACTGAACTTGAGGACAGAAAAATAAATTCACCCAATCTGAAGAACAGAAAATACACTGAAAATGAATAGACTTTCAGGTACCTGGGGTAATATAGCAAAAAAGCTAACATTTGTATAATTGTAATCCCAGAAGGAAGCAATAGAGTGGGACAGAAAAATATTCAAAGTAATGGCTGAAAATTTCCCATATTTGGTGAAAGATACAAAACAACAGATACAAGTAGCTAGCAAACCCCGAATGTGATAAACAAAAAATCTATGCCAATACACATCATAATTAAACTTAGGAACACTAAGGACAAAGAAAATTATGAAATTAGCCAGTGAGAAACAACGTAGTACTTATTGGACAACACTGATTTATTATCTGAAACCATGGAGTCCAGAAAGAGGAAGTGGCACAACATTCTTGAAATATTGAAGGAAAAGAACTGCCAACTCTAAATTCTATATGTGGCAAAAATATTCTTCAGAAATGAAAGAGAAATAAGTTAAGGAAAACTGACATAATTTGTTTTTTTAAAAAACTATCCTTAAAGGATGGCTAAAGGAAATTCTCTAAACAAAAAAGGAATGATAACAAAAGATCTAGAACTTCAAAAAGAAAAGGAGAACATCAGAATAAGTAAAAATAAGTACAAAATCCAACATTTTTTCTTTTCCATTATGGCTTATTACAGGATATTGAATATAGTTCCCTGTGCTACACGGTAGGACCTTGTTGTTTATCCATCCTATATATACTAGTTTACATCTGCTAACCCCAAACTCTCAATCCAACCCTCTCCCACTCCCCCTCCCCACTGGCAACCATAAGTCTGTTCTCTATGTTTGTGACTCTGTCTCTGTTTTGCAGATAAGTTCATTTGTTTCGTATTTTAGATTCTACATATAAGTGATATCATATGGCATTTGTCTTTGTCTGACTCACTTCACTTAGTATGGTAATCTCTAGGTCCATCCATGTAGCTGCAAATAGCATTATTTCATTCTTTTTTAAGGCTGAGTAATATTCCATTTTATATACATATCTCACATCTTCTTTACCCATTCCTCTGTTGATGGACATTTAGGTTGTTTCCATGTCTTGGCTATTATAAATAGTGCTGCTATGAACATAGGGGTGCATGTATCTTTCTAAATTATAATTTTCTCTGTAGATAGATATATGCCCTGGAGTGGGATTGCTGGATGATATGGCAACTTTATTTTTAGTTTTTTGAGGAACCTCCATACTGTTCCTGGCTGCACTAATTTACAGTGTAGGAGTGTTCCCTTTTCTCCACACCCTCTCCAGCATTTGTTAATTGTAGACTTTTTAATGATGGCCATTCTGACCAGTGAGGTGGTTCCTCCCTGTAATTTTGATTTGCATTGTTCTAATAATTAGCAATGTTGAGCATCTTTTCATGTTCCTTTGGCCATCTGTATGTCTTCTTTGGAGAAATGTCTATTTAGGTCTTCTGCCCATTTTTTGATTGGGTTGTTTGGATTTTTTGTTACTGAGATGTATGAGGTTTTTGTACATTTTGGAAATTAAGTCCTTGTCTATCCAACTTTTTGTAATTTTCTTAAATCATATTTGATGGTTGAAGCAAAAATTTTAACAACATCTGATGTGGTGCTCAATGTATGTAGAAGAAATACTTAATTAAATTTAAAAAGTGAGGAGAATAAAGAACCTAAATGAAAATAAAGTATCACACTTCACTTAAAGTGGTAAGACATCAATTCCAGTAGACTGGGACATACCTATATTGCAACATCTAGAACAGCAACTGAGAAGATCATACAAAGTGATATACTCCAATAACATTATAAATAAATCGAGAAGCAATCTTAAAAATATGCTCAAATTACCCACAATAAGGGAAGTAAACAGAAAATGAATTACAAAGTAGCAGACTTAAGTCCTAACATATTAATAATTATCTTATATGTATATGGTCTAAATATGTGAATTAAAAATAATCCAGAGATTTGCAGAGTGGATTAAAAAATAACCCATGATACAGCAATATACTGCTTACAAGAAACTCACTTCAAATATAATTATATAAGCAGGTTAAAAATAAAGGATTGAAATAAATATAGCATGCAAAATAAATTTAAGAAAAAAGCAGGAGTGGTTATATTCATATCAGTTACATTAGTCCTCAGGGCAAAAAAATCATTAGAAAAAAAAAGGAATATTACATAATGATAGAAGGATCAATGCACCAGGAAGACATAATGTGTATGATCCAAAAAATAGAGTCTCAAGACATATGAAACAAAAACTGATAGATCTGAAAGGAGAAATAGACAAATCTACATTATACTTGGAGACTACAATACCCCAATCAGTAATTGATAGATCTACTAGAGGAAAACTCAGCAAAGGTATAAAAGAATTGAACAACACAATCAATAACAGTACTAATTCATATGTATATATAAAATATCCTGCCTCTAACAGAAGAATACACAATTTGTTTTTCAAGCACACAGGAACATTCACCAAGATAAACCAAATCCTGAGCCATAAGATAACCCTCAACAAACTTAAGAGAGTTAAAATCATACAGAGTATGTCCTTTGACCATAAGGAAATCAGTAACAAAAAGACAACAAAAAAAACTTTTAAATATTAAGAAATTTAACAACGGACCTCTAATCCATAGTTCAAAAAAGAAGTCTCATAGGAAGTTAAAAAACAAAACAAAACAAACAAAAACAAGTAAATACAGGGAACAGAGTAGTAGCTACCAGAGGGGAAGGGATAGGGATGCCAGAGGGGATGCAAAATGGGTAAAAGATGTCAACTGTATGGTGATGTATGGAAACTAAAATTTTAATGGTGAGCAGACTGTAGTGTATACAAAAGTAGAAGTATAAAGTTTTACACGTGAAGCTTATATAATGTTATAAACCTATGTTACCTCAATAAAAATAAATTTTTTTTAAAAGATAAGAGCAGGAGCTTCCCTGGTGGCACAGTGGTTGAGAGTCTGCCTGCCGATGCAGGGGACACGGGTTCGTGCCCCGGTCCGGGAGGATCCCACATGCTGCAGAGTGGCTGGGCGCGTGAGCCATGGCCGCTGAGCCTGTGCGTCCGGAGCCTGTGCTCTGCAACGGGAGAGGCCACAACAGTGAGAGGCCCGTGTACCGCAAAAAAAAAAAAAGCAAACATCAGTGGAATTGAAACAGGAAAACAACAGAGAAAATCAGGGGACTTCCCTGGCAGTCCAGCGGTTAAGACTCCATGTTTCCACTGCAGGGGGGGATGGTTCCATTACTGGTCAGGGAACTAAGATCCCACATGCTGCATGCCCCCCCCCACAAAAAGCTGTGTTTAAAAAATTTAAAAAAATCAATAAAATTGATAAACCTTTAGGAAGACTAACAAAGACTAAAAAGAGAAGAGACCCAAATTACTAATATCAGGAACAAAACAGGAGGTATTACTACAGGTCCTGAAGCCATTAGAAGAACAATGGAATACTACAAACAACTTTGCTTCGTAAGTTTGACAATTTAGAAGAAATGAACCAATTCCATAAAAACCACTAGCTACCAAAATTCAAGTAAGATGAAATAGATAACTTGAACAGACATGTAACTATTAAAGAAGTAATATTTATAATCTAAAAGCTCCTGAAAAAGACATCTCTAAGTCTGGGTGGTTTCACTGGAGAATTTTACTGAATATTTAAAGGGAATTAACACCAATTTTACACAATCTTTTCCAGAAAATGGAAGAGGAAAACCTTTCTAACTCGTTTTATGAGGCTAATAGTATGCTGATACCAAAACTACACAAAGACAGTACCAAGGAAACAAAACAAAACAAAAAACCAAAAAAACCCTACAGACCAATATCTCTCACGAATTTATACATACAAATCCTCAGTGAGATATTAGCAAATCACATCTGGCAATGTATAAAAAGATTATTCATCATGACTGAGTGGGATTTATTCCAAATATGTAGGGCTAGTTCAACATTCACAAATCAATCATATGATCATATCAATTGGCACAGAAATAGTATTTGGCAAAAATTCAATATCCATTCATGAGGAAAAACTCTCAGCAAGCTAGGAATAGATGGGAACTTTCACAACATGATAAAAAGTATCTACATAAAACATAGTTAACGTAGCTGGCAGTGGAAGACTGAATGCTTCCACTGGAAGATATGGAACAAGACAAGGATGTCCACTGTCACCACTCTTATTCAATAAACTACTGGAAGTTCTAGTGACTCAAATAAGGCAAGAAAAAGAAAAAAATGATATACAAATTGGAAAGGAAGGAATAACATGATCTCTATTTGCAGATGACATGATTGTCTACTTAGAAAATCCCAAAGAAACAAAACAACAAAACAAAACAACAAAAATAAGTGAGTTCAGCAAGTTTGCAAAAGGGAAGAACAACAGACAAAAATCAATCACATTACTACTTACTAAAAATGTACATTTAAAAACCAAAATTAAAAGCACAATGTCATTTATAGAAATTTCACCAAAATGAAATACTTAGGCATAAATTTAACAATATATATATAAAATGTGTATGCTGAAAATCACGAAAGTACTGGAAAAAACCCCAAAGAAGGCCTAAATAGTGGATACATATACTGTGTTCATGGATTGGAAGACTCAAATAGTAAAGATGTGAATCCTCCCCAAATGTACAGGTTCAATGCAATTCCTGTCAAAAACCCATGAAAAATTTGTAGATATAGATTAGCTTATTCTAAAATTTATATAGAAAGGCACTACCCTCGAATAACTAAAATAATCTTGAAAAAATAAAGTGGGAAGATTCATTTTATTCAATATTAAGGCCTACTACCTAGCAACAGTAATCAAGACAATGTGGTATTGGGAAAGGGAGAGACATTTAGATCTATGCAGTGGAACAGAATAGCAAACCCAAAATACATGCTCAAAAATATACCCAAATGATTTTCGACAAAGAGGCAAAAGAACAAATTCAATGGAAGAAGGTCAGCCTTTACAACAAATGGTACTGAAATAATTGGGTGTGCATAGGGGGAAAAAACCCAGCCCTGACCTAAGCTTCATACCTTATAAAAACTAACTCAAAACAGATCATGGACATACTGTAAAACCATAAAACTTTTAGAAAACAAACAGAAGAAAAGCTTTGGGATCTAGGGCTAGGCAATGAAATCTTAGTAGACTTGATGTCAAAAGCACAGTCTCTCTAAAAGAAAGACCTAACAAATTGGGTCTTTTCAAAATTTAAAATTTTGCCTTGTGAAAACCCTGCTAAGAGGATGACAAGATGTTATAGACTTGGAGGAAATTTTGTAAACCTCATATCCAACAAGAATCTTATATCTAAAATACATAAGGGCTTCCCTGGTGGCACAGTGGTTGAGAGTCCGCCTGCCGATGCAGGGGACACGGGTTCGTGTCCTGGTCCGGGAAGATCCCACATACCGCGGAGCGACTAGGCCCATGAGCCATGGCCGCTGAGCCTGCGTGTCCGGAGCCTGTGCTCCGCAACGGGAGAGGCCACAACAGTGAGAGGCCCACGTACTGCAAACAAACAAACAAACAAACAAAAAAACCATAAAAAATTCCAAAAACTCAATATTAAACAAACAAACTAATTAGAAAATTGATAAACTACATGAATAGATATTCGACTGATGCAAATAAGCACAGGAAAATATATTCAATATCCTTAGCTATTAGTAAATGCAAATTAAAACCACAATGAGATATTGCCACACATATAAGAATGAATAAAATAAAATATAATTATAATAACGCCACCAAATACATGTCAGCAACGATATGAAGAAGCTAGGTCAAACATCTATTGCTGGTGGGAATGCAAAAAGGCACCAGAACTACTGTGAAGGGAACAGTTTAAATGCCCAAGATCTGTATTACTGTTTAGCCCTTGCCATTCAACATCTCAGTTTTGAGATGAGTAGAAACTGCCTCCTCTCCATCACATAACCTCATTAACTCACATTTATTTGAGCACCAACTAAAGCCCTTCAAATAAAGTCATACCACAACCTAAGAATAATATGCATCCATTCTTAACTTATTTCCTCAACCAACACAGTAGGAGAGGTAAGCCTCCCCCTTCCAGGAGAGAATCTCTCTAGCAATGCTAGATCCTACCCTTTCCTGTCCTCTTAGGAGCTTTACTGTATCAATTACACTCTGTCTCTGGTATTTTTAATTTCTCCCTCTCTAATAGCTTTTCCCCTACAACCGATGCATTTGCTGAAACCTCTCCCTAAATTGTGTACCCTCTGCCAGTTACTTTCTCTTTTCTGTCAAGCCCAGCAAGAGAATGGTTTACTTTCACTGTCACACTTTTCTCATTTTAAATTAACTCCTTAACTCACCACAGTCTGTTTTCTGCCTCCCAACACTCTACTGAAACTGCTGCCACCAAGGTCACCTATAATCTCCGAGGTGCTAAATCCAACTCTCCGTTCTTATCTTACTTAACATTTAACACTTACTTAACAGCAGAATTTGACCCATTGACCACAGTCTCTTTTCCCTTGGCATTTGTGATCCCTTTCCCTCCTGGTTTTTCTCTGCCCTCTTTGGCCCATTCTTTCTTTGTCTCCTTCAAAGGCATCTCTTCTCTTTTTTCCCTTAAATACTGGTATTTCCCAGAATTATTTATAATACACATTTCTTGCTCTCCATATTCCACTGTCTGTCACCTCTGCTAATCATTCGCAAATCTGTCTATCTAGATCAGATGTCTCTTGAACTATAAACCCATATGCCATTTTGATGTTACTTAAGCATCTTAAACTCAAAATCTCAAAAGTGAATTTATCAACCTCCAAACTGTTCTTCCCCCTATGTTCCTCATTCTAATATTCATGCCACCACTCTTTCCAAATATCTTAGAAATGATACAAGACTCCTTTCTCTCTTACCATCAAATCCTGTTGATTCAAGTCCCTTAACATATTGATATTTTGGACTTTTATCTCTTCATCTCTAATATTACTCTCTTATTTTAAGCCATCATTTCTTTCTCACAGTTTAATTCTTTCTTCCTTAGTTTGGTCTTACCATTTTCTAACACTCATACTTCACAATGTTTCTAGTATTATTGATAGTTTTCTAAAATGGAACTCTAACCAAGTCACTTTACTGTTTTAAATCCTTAAATCATATTCTTCTTTATTATAAAATCCAAGCTACTTAGTAAGTAAAGAATACCAGGGCTTCTATAATCCTCTTCTGCTTCTTCTTTTACTACTTAGGAACACTTTTCATTATAAGTAACAGGAAGTCTGAATTAATGAGACTATAATATGTAGATATATTTTATTCATATAAGAAGTCTGGGGGCTTCCCTGGGGGCACAGTGGTTGAGAGTCCGCCTGCCGATGCAGGGGACGTGGGTTCGTGCCCCGGTCTGGGAAGATCCCACATGCCGCGGAGGGGCTGGGCCCGTGAGCCATGGCCGCTGAGCCCGCGCGTCCGGAGCCTGTGCTCCGCAACGGGAGAGGCCACAACGGTGAGAGGCCTGTGTACTGCAAAAAAAAAAAAAAAAAAAAAAAAAAAAAACTCTGGAGGTAGGCAGTGGTGAAGCCACTCAAAAATGTCATCTAATATTCATGATCTTTTTATTTCTCATCATCTACGGGATGTTGGTTTATTGTCTCATGGTCACAAAAAGACTAGTTTAGTTTCAGGTGTCACATCTGTATTCAAGGGTGGAAGAAAATGGAGAGAGTGGTGCTACCTACACTTGATCATCTTATCAGGAAGAACAAATGTATTCCTTGGAGTCCTCAGAATACTTTCACTTGCTTTTCCTTCACTATAAAAGGGAATCACATGATCTTTGCTACCAGAGTTTCATCACTTGGATAACCCAATTCAAGAACCCATTTTCTATTTCCTGTACCATTAAGGATAAAATCCCATGTTCATAATTCTAGGTCCTCCATATTTGGTCTTTTGTTAATGATTCAATTTTTAAAATCTAAGTTAAAGAAATCTTCACTGTGGTTATCATTCTCTAGATCCTTCCAGTATAGCCTTTTATCAACTGAAGGCTTTAGTTCTCTATCCTCAGAATCTCATAATCCTCAAGATGGTATTACAGTTTTGGTCTTCATATTGTCCAGGCTATGAATCTTAACTTATTGATGAGGCTGTAGCTCTTAAACACCAGGAATCATAGCTCAAAGTTCTTTTTGGTCCTTTCAGCAATTGACAGATACACATTGAACTGAAGTAAATTAAAATCGTGGAGCTATAGATCATCAATAGATAATACCTGTTCCTCCAGTACTCTTATTATGAATGAAGATCTTCTTATTAGGTACTTTATTACTTTCTTTACTCAAATATTTATTGATTACCTTAAATATGACAGGCCTATATTATATCTTGGGGAAATAGCAATACACATTTTTCTTTGAGACATCCATTCTTTATTCAAGTGTAATGTAATGAAAAATAAATCAAATATTCAATAGTTTAATATTGAAGAGTTGGAAACAAATGGAAAAGTTAATATTATTAATTAATTATAAAATATCAATTTATTTATATTTATATTTGAATGTGAATCTAACGAGTCCTATTTCTACATCTTCACACATACCACAATTTGAATGTACAGAAGAAATCTAACTCCTTTGTTTTTTTTTTTTAAACCTCTGCCTGGAATTTCCTCACTTTGTGTATTCCCAACCAGACAACTCATCACCTTCCAGGCCTAGCTTCAATGTCAACTCCTCTGTGAAGCCTTCCTTGACACCCCCAGGGTGACTCCCTCCAGTTTTCCACAGCACTGGGTTCCTATTTCTCTTTTAGAAATTGCAGTCCAGTGTCATGTGTGTCTACCTCAAATTCCTCAGTCAGTTTCACTCATCCATTCATTTATCAAATAATTACTGATCACCTGGCATATGTCAGGCACTGTGCTCACAGGAGCTGGACACACAACAGTGAACAATATAATTCTTTGCCTTATGAAGTTTAACTTATAGCAGGGTGAGGAAGAGAGTTAATATGTACCTGAGCGTTTTACCACGTGTCAAGGACCCTGATAAGAACTTTACATCCATCTCTTGTTTAATCTTCACAATACTTGGTGAGAGCACTATTACTGTTCCTATTGTACAAAAGGGGAAACTGCTCACTAGAATGTAAATTCCATGAGGGCAGACAGCTTGCCTGCCACGTTCACAGCTATCCCAGTGCCTGGCCTATGACAGTGCTCTGTAAATACCAGCAGATGATGTGAGGTTAAGTGCCCAAGGTACACACTTAGTGAGGCAGAGCAAAGATGTATATAGCCCCGCATTGGGCTCTACGCTGCACCTAGAGCTTCCTGTTTAATCTCCAGGGTCTTGGCAATATAGCACAAGCAGTCACAGTCCGGGGAATGAACTGATGGGTGGGCATATGGATGGGTGTAAACACAATTTGTTAGGGTGAAGCCGGGAATCTTCCTCACCTGGAGCCCATCATTTTTCGAGAATCACCTTCCTCCCCACCCTACCCCAAGGAGAGGTCGGGAATCCATCGTTCCTGGAGCCCGAGAGACCACACGTCCTGTTGACAATCTTCCGAGGCCGCCCACTTCCCCAAGTGTCCCCATTTCCCAGGGTCTCTCTCTCTACTCACGTGCCCCACTTCCGGTAGTCCCTCCCTCTCAGGGGGTCCCTATCCCTGTCCCTGGGGGCACAGGCGCTTGCCACTGGCACTCACCCACCCAGCTAAGGGGCGGAGCATGGGTCAATCTGCTGCGGCAGCCTCATCCCACAGAGCCGGCCCGCATTCCCTGCCTAGCTGGCCCAGCGGCTTGCCTCCTTTGAGTTTTCTATAGCTAATCTGGTCTTTTTCTTAAGGTTTACCTCTCCACTGATTAAGGGGGAAGAAAATAAGGTAAAAATCTAATCAGTAGTTTAAACAGCCCTTTCAAATAATACTCATCATTTCATTTGGTTAAGAATACCCAGTCTCCCAGGGAAACGCTTCTATGCCTGCTTCTTTCTCGAAGATGATGTCTTGGTTGATGGGGCAACTTGCATTGCTGCTAGAACTTATGACCTGCCTCTTGGTACTTGTTTGGGCTCAACAGGCCTCCTGGCTGACTTGGACTCTACCAGTTCTTGTTGACACAATAGACCTCGCTAGAATTTGACTGAGATCACATTTGTTCCAGCTCTTCAATCTGGGAATAAAGATGCCTTATTCTTACTCCCATGAGTCTCTCTGGCAAACTCTACAACCAGACCCATGGTTAATTTTGGAAACAAGGATGGCTCAGAAAAGCAGCATTTCACAGTCTTTTTTGACCATGCTGACCACCCAAACTGACTTTTGATTGGTCTAAGATAGTCTTCAAAGGAACCTCCTCTCATACTCTCAAATAAGAAGTGGAGGTGTGAATGTGTAGGATTCCTTTCTACCCTAAACATGACTCTTACTCTCATATAGCCCAGAGAAGAAAACATCAGTGCACCTTAATTATGCCCCTTTGCATTCCTATTCCTCTCTTTCTACTTCCTACTAATCTCCACAGTTGGGAAAGATGGGCTTTTCTTTTCTTATCCTTCTTTTCTCATACTTCAACTAAGCTTAGTGGTGGCCAGCGATATCTCCTCTACTGTGGGAGAATTCTATGAGCATGGGTCATGCAGGCTTGGTTGTTAGATAAAGTGGGAAATAAACAAATCTGGAAAATTGTCTTTCAAGATTACAGCCTGTTTTACTGCTTAATTCTATTTCAACTTTTAAAAAGCTGGATGCACCTCTCTGTCCCTATTTTCCTCACATACAAACCCAGAGAGATGGATGTCTTAGGCCAAGAGAGTGAAGGTCATGTACCAGGAAGGAAGAAAAAGGAAAATCACATTAAAAAGTTAAAACTACTATCCTTGTTAAAAAGGATTCAAACATATAGTATATAGTTTCCTATTCCCACTTTTAAGATTGAAATTTTCCACACCATACTTAACTCTAAAAACACTCTCCTATTTCATGCCCATTATTCAAAATCATCTCCTCTCTCAAATCCCTCCTTAAAACTTCTCTGAAACCTTTTGTAAGAAGGGAGCCTAAAGGCCTTTTCTTAAAGGACAAGAAAGCAGGGTGAATTTAAATAAAAGACAGAATAAGACAGGCCAAGCACATGGGAAGAAAAAAATTAATAAGCTCACCTCTTTCAAGTAGCTTTTTCCATTGAGTTTTTACATTTTAACTCCTTGTTTTATTTTTATCTCTAGTGTAAAAATATTCTTCACTGATTGTAATGCTTTTCATTTTTAAATATATCAAATTCATTTCAACCTCTACTAATAATAGTAGTAAATTTAAAATAAAATACCAGTAAATGTCACATTGAATTTCCTTCTTACTCAAATAGAGATAATAATGCCTTTTCCCAGAACTTCTCAAGGAATCTATGAGGATAAAATGGATAAAGTTTTAGGATGATTTAAGCTTATTAGGGAAACAATATGAAGTCTAATAATTCCCATCTCTTCAGAGTTCACACTTTCTTGAAGTAGTTTCTAATTCAACGTAGTTGTAGGCTTTTGGGGTTTCTCTTGTGTTCAGAGATATTTTATATCTGTATGCAGTGAAGTAAGATAAATTGTTTGGGTTATAAATAGGCTTATTAAATAGTTAAGAGCATACAAGCAGAAAGTGAAGCAAATTAGTACAAAATTAAGGATTGTATGGTCTTTGAAACAATAATTTTTATTGCAGACAAAATTGTATTTGTATAAAAATGTAATTTATGCAATATCCTGATTTGTCCTCATATTAATTTTTAATAAAATTTCCTATGCAGAAGTAAATTTTCTACGTCAGTGATGTGGCTTATGGCGCAATTTTTAAGTAAGTCCCAAGTTTCACAGAAGGTTGTACTGGCTCTGAAGGCTACTAATATCAGGCTATAAAAAGGCAAAGGTGGTTTTCAATTTTAAGTTTGCTAAATCAGCTGAACTGAGCATGAATTATGTGTTACTTTTTCATGATGGAGAAATATGGACAGTTTGCATAGTATATTTTATGATACACTTATTATGCTGTATCCCAAGGAGTTTTAAATAACTTAACAAAAATAGATAGTGCTCCTTTAACATCCTGACAAATTAAAGAACTACATAATCATCAGTAAAGACCGAAGGAAGATACTACACCCCAAATGAAACCCCCTTATCCCATTGTCTATAGCAGATTTATAAACCAGAGCTCTAAAATTTACACATATTTTATGAAGTCCCCAAACATATATAACATGAATATTTTCTCCCTTTCTTTCTTCCTTTCTTTCTTTCTTCCTTCCTTCCTCCCTCCCTTCCTTTCTTTCTTCTTTTCTTTTGCTTTTGGAGCTATTTAACACTTAGTTTAAATGGAATTCAGTGAAGCAGATGTAGACCTGCCATCCCCCCCGCCCCCATATTAGAGAAATAAGATGTTAAAAGTCTGCCTCTCTTTCCCTGAATCGTCTCACTTTTAGATAAAAGACCTGAATCTAATGTATATTGACAGCTCCCATGGTTGTGCTTCATCCTGAGCCCACCAGGCATGGAAAGGGGTATGCAAACCTTTCCAAGAGTGCCTGGAGGGGCTTGTTTGGTAGGGTTCAAGTCTCTGGTGAATGACTGGCTGTGGCTATGATGAAAATAACGGTCAAATAAATCCTAACTTATTTAGAAATAGGTGTCTGACTTTTCTAACACCAGTGTCTTTGTATCTCCAACTGCTATGGCAATGTCCTCACTTCAAAAATATCAGATGACAAAGTGGGGCATTGATTTTTTTCCTCCTTGTCCTGAAAAACATTACAGTCTGGTGCATGCAAACTGTGCACAGTGCAACACATCCTTAGCCTTTTGGGGGATGATTGTTTGAGCCTGGTGAGAATGAAATAGCCATTATTTATAGGTTAATTGTCTCCCCCTCCAAAAAAAAAAATCCACAAGAGCTGGGTTTTTTTGTTGTTTGCTACTGTTTTTCTATTTAGTGAGTAATGAGCTCATATAAAAAATGTAAAAGGTAATAATATCTCAGTAATCCCCCTCACATACTCTCTGTCCTTCTCTCTTGCTACTCTCCCTCCCATTTCTCTGTGACAGACAACCTGGTCTACTTCTCATCTCGGTACCCTTGTGCTTGCTATTCCTTCTGCCTAGAATATTCTTCCCTCACATTACGTCATTCAGGGCTCTACTCACATGTCATCAGTTTGTCACAGGCAAAGCCCATTAACAACTCCCGGAAAATAAAAAGAGAATCTGGGTAATAAAATAAAGTCTAACCTTTTTCTTTCTTTCTTTCCTTTGTGCTTAGCATCACTTGCTCACAGGGAACCGCGTGCAGAGGGCTCGCATGGGGCACCTCAGACCAGAGCTCCTCCGGCAAAACGGCTGTGTCGACGCCTCAGCTTGGGCATGTGCAGAAGCGCTGCACCCTGCTGTTCGATTCAAGATGGTGGCGGCGGGACGCGTGAAGAGACGCTGAGCTCGGCGCTGCGAGGTGGAGCGTGAACAGCACGCCTGCGCCAGGCCCTCCAGAGCTCCTCCCTCTCCGCTGACGAGATCCTTGTGAAGCAGCCCTGCTGACTGACGCTTTGTCAGGGGGAGCATGGTTTCTAGAATGGGAGCTCCCACCTCTCCATTCTCCGACCGAAGAATAACCCTTTCCTTTGTGCTTAGCGTCACTTGCTCACAGGCAACCGCGTGCAGACGGCTCGCATGGGGCACCTCAGACTAGGTCCTCCTGCAGAACGGCTGTGTTGACGCCTCAGCTTGGGCATGCGCAGAAGCGCTGCACCCTGCACTTCAAGATGGTGGCGACGGGAAGCGTGAAGAGACGCTGAGCTAGCGCTGCGAGCTGGAGCGAGAGCAGCACGCCTGCGCCAGGTCCGCCAGAGCTCCTCCCTCTCCGCTGACGAGATCCTTGTGAAGCAGCCCTGCTGACTGACTCTTTGTCAGGGAGAGCGTGGTTTCTAGAATGCGAGCTCCCACCTCTCCATTCTCTGACCGAAGAATAACCCTTTCCTTTGCTTCTGAACTGGACTCTGCTTGTTCTTGTGGCTTGAATGACACCAGGCAGAAGGACCCTCGTTCCAGCTGGGAAAGGTAGGTAACAAATGCATAGCTCTTCCCCAACTAGCCTCTCTTTCTCCATCTCTGACACTGTTTATTTTTCTTCATAGCACTTATTGCTGACGCTATTTATATAGCTTTTAGTATACTTTAAAATTTTCTCCCACTTCCACTAAAATGTGAGTTCCATGAGGGCAGGCACTTTGTCTATTTAGTTCATTACTGTATCCTCTGTGTATGCTGTAGATGTTTCATAAATTATTTTCTGATGAATGAAGGCTCATTTTTAAAGTAAAGATGACCTGGGTTTTGATCTTACAAAGAGCTGGGAGTCCTGTAAGAATACAAAAACAGTAAGCAAGTATACAGTTTGAAAATGCCTATTAAATATCACAAAAAATGGATTTTCCCCATAATGCTAGTTTTACATGTATTCTAGGTTTTTTTTTTTTTTTTTTTTGGTTTGTCTGGTTTTTTGTTTGTTTGTTTGTTTAATGAGAAAATGTTGGATGAGGTACAGGATGACTCTAATTTGGACTGAATTCAACTTATTAGGAAAAATGTTAAAGCAAATATCTAATGCAGCTGGCAAGGACCTTTTAGTTTTGAAATAATATAATTTAAAAACATTTCTGTAAATTAAAGTTCTGAATTCTTTCCAAAACCTTGAAATGTTTTCCCAACTAAGATGGTACAAAGGTAACTAGTGATATATTCTGGAGTGAGCCTTACCTCTACTGGTGTGTAGATGGTGTGGCATCATTAGTGACACAAATGGAGGGTGATGTTATAATTACTGACATGGAGTTGACCTGGCAAACACATGTTAATAATACGTCACTACAATGCTCAGAAGCCGTTTACTGTGGTTGTTGTCTCCTCGTTACTCTCACTTCTTTGTGGACATAAACTTAAATCATTTATAGGTTAACATCTCAGAAACACTGAAACACATTTCTCTCTCTCTGGTCTTTAATCACTTAACATCACATCATAAACATCTTCATGTTTCTTACATAGTGTTTTAACCATCACTTTGCTTCTGGGATAATATCATGTAAAGAAAATGTACTTCACCTTCCCCTTATTGGATGTCCAGATAGATTCCAATATCATACCATTACTAATAGTGCAGCTATTAATATCTTTATCCTTGAAAATTTTTTCCTACACTTTGGATTACTATTTCTTTAGGGTAGATTCCCAGGTAAGGTATTATTTGGTCACTACTTAGAAATATGTTTATCAAACTTGATACAATATTACTAAATAACTCCAAAATGTAATGTAACAGACACTAGTACTGTTTAAGTCCCAGTTTCATGATACTTTGCTATGCTGATTATTATCATTACAACTTATTTCTATACTAAATTAAATTTCTTTCGGTAGTTAAAAAAATTGATGACTGAACATCTTATCATATGCTTGGTCTCTAGTTTCTTTGTGCATCTGATATGTCCTTTGCTTATGTTCTTAAAATTGTTGTGTTGACTACATTGTGCATATATTGTTGTTTCCTTGGATTTCCACATTAAAATCTCTTGATATTAACCACATAGGCACTGAAGGGAGTTTCTAAATTCTCTTCATATAGATTAAGATAAAATATTTGTCCAGTAATTCCCCAGACCATTTTTCTATTGATATTTCTATTACTTTACAGAGGGAAGCTTATAATATTTGAATATTAAAATATTTTCATGTATTACATTTTTTTCATAATATTTATCACCTTAATGTACACAATGTCCATGCTTTCCATAAGGCTTCACCTTCTACCTCCTTGCATTTAAAACACAATTTAATTTTAAATATGCTCCTATAATTTTTTCTGGTGTATGATATGAACATTTTTAAACCATGTTTTGAATCAGCTCTTACAACATAGTTCAAGTTTCCCATCAGTTTCTCTTGCCTCTTTATCAACTTTTAACAGTTTATGAGCTAAAAGATCTATTTCTGTCTTGTCTATTCTTTTCCAGTGGCTTTTAATTGCATATTCTATGGCTAGACCAGCAATCCTTTAACTCTTAAAATTAACAGTAGTTAATCCCCTCTAATTTTACATTTCTTTTCAGTATTTTCTTTTATAATTTCTCAAATTATATCTCTCAAATAAAACTTAGAATCTTTATAAAATATGTTTTACTTTGTAACAAGTAGAATCCAATTGTGGAAATAAATTAGATGTCATCAACAATGTACTGTGTAACCTTTTTATTATGAAACATTATCTATCTGCAAGGGAGCAGATAGTATATACATATGTTTATATAATAAAAGGAATATAAATGCAATTATCAATCTTAAGAAATAGAACAATGCCATTACCTTTAATACCCGCTGTCCCCTTTCTTTTTTATAAAAATAAATTTATTTATTCATTTATTTATTTTTGGCTGTGTTGGGTCTTCGTTTCTGTGCGAGGGCCTTCTCCAGTTTTGGCAAGTGAGGGCCACTCCTCATCGCGGTGCGCGGGTCTCTCACTGTCGCGGCCTCTCTTGTTGCGGACCACGGGCTCCAGACGCGCAGGCTCAGTAGCTGTGGCTCACGGGCCCAGTTGCTCCGTGGCATGTGGGATCCTCCCAGACCAGGGCTCGAACCCGTGTCCCCTGCATTGTCAGGCAGACTCTCAACCACTGCCCCACCAGGGAAGCCCCCTGTTGTCCCCTTTCTTAAATGCTTTTCTTTTTCTCTAACCAGAGATAAACATATCCTGACTTCTGTTTTTTGTTTTGTAATTTTTTGCCTTTTCTTATAGTTTTACCACCTAGATTTGAAATCTCAAATAATATATTTTACTTTTCACTGTTTTAAAACAATATTTGAATTTTATTGAGTCTTGTTCTTTTAACCTAATCTTTGGTTTGAGACATCCATTTATGAGTCTGTGCAGTGCTGTGGTTCAGTCATTTTCAGGGCTGTATACTATTCCATCTATATAACCACTGTTTATCCAATCTACTCTTAATGAGACTTAGCCTGTTCTTTCTTTGCAAGAATTATAGATATGATATTAATATTCTTTTGCATGTCTTCTGGGGTATATGTACAAGAATTTCTTAGGGGTGTGCATCTAATAAAGGAATTGTTGGATCATAAGATATAATGAATGGCTAAAGCAACTCCAAGATGAAGTTGCCATTCAGTAACATGGGGAAGGCTCTGGCATAGATGGTATTTGGGGGAAATTCAGAAGTTCAGTTTTGTGCATGCTGATTTTGAGGTATTTTCAAAATGACTTCTAAGAGAGAAAAACAAGTGAGTATTTTGTAAACAAATCTGGAGTTTGTGAGAGAGGTTATAGCTAGAGATACAAATTTGGGAGTTGTATCAATCAGGAAGATTTCAAGAGGAGTTTAATAAAAGTACTATTTTAAAAAGAAGTTGATAATATTTGGGGAAACTAAAAGGGATACTTAAGTATCCAGATAACAAACTAACAATAAACCACTGTGAACCCCTAGGCTGCAGGGAAAAGGAAAGGGAGCAGCTACTAGAACCCTGAAGAAAGACATGCTTTCCTATCTTTCTATATATCTACTTTATCTCTCTCTATTTCATGGCTCATGGTTTTATTTTTTAATTTTTTAAAAAATTAACAATAATTTTATTTGTTTACTTTCATCTGTGTGAGCAAATTATTTTCTTGTTTTGTTTGCCCCTGGTTCTTTAATTTATTGATTTATTTTATACAGCACGTTCTTATTAGTTATCTATTTTATACACATTAATGTATATATGTAAATCCCAATCTCCTAATTCATCCCACCACCACTAATCCCCACCTTCTTTCCCCCTTTGGTGTCCATACGTTTGTTCTCTACATCTGTGTCTCTATTTCTGTCTTGCAAACTGGTTTATCTGTACCATTTTTCTATATTCCACATATATGCATTAATATTTGATACTTGTTTTCTCTTTCTGACTTACTTCATTCTGTATGACAGTCTCTGGGTCCATCCACATCTCTACAAATGACCCAATTTCATTGCTTTTTATGGCTGAGTAATATTCCATTATACATATATATGTACCACATCTTCTTTATCCATTTGTCTGTCGATGGACATTTAGGTTATGTCCATGACTTGGCTATTGTAAATAGTGCTGAAATGAACATTGGGTTGCATGTGTCTGTTTGAATTATGGTTTTCTCTGGGTATATGCCCAATAGTGGGATTGCTGGGTAATCCTATATGGTAATTCTATTTTTCATTTTTTAAGGAACCTCCATACTGTCCTCCATAGTGGCTGTCTCAATTTACATTCCCACCAACAGTGCAAGAGGGTTCCCTTTTCTCCACACCCTCTCCAGCGTTTGTTGTTTGTAGATTTTCTGATGATGCCCTGAGGTGTGAGTTTTGATAGTAGTTTTGATTTGCATTTCTCTAATAATTACTGATGTTGAGGAGTTTATCATGTGCCTCTTGTCCATCTATATGTCTTCTTTGGAGAAAAGTCTATATAAGTCTTCTGCCCATTTTTTAATTGGGTTTATTTTTTTTTAATATTGAGCTGCATTAACTGTTTATCTGTTTTGGAGATTAATCCTTTGTCCGTTGATTCATTTGCAAATGTTTTCTCTCATTCTGAGGGTTGTCCTTTCATCTTGTTTATAGTTTCCTTTGCTGTGCAAAAGCTTTTAAGTTTCATTAGGTCCCATTTGTTTATTTTTGTTCTTATTTCCATTTCTCTAGGAGATGGGTCAAAAAGGATCTTGCTGTGATTTATGTCATAGAGTGTTCTGCCTATGTTTTCCTCTAAGAGTTTTATAGTGTCTGGCCTTGCATTTAGGCCTCTAATCCATTTTGAGTTCATTTTTGTGTATGGTGTTAGGGAGTGATCTAACTTCATTCTTTTACATGTAGCTGTCCAGTTTTCCCAACACCACTTATTGAAGAGGCTGTTTTTTCTCCATTGTATATTCTTGTCTCCTTTATCAAAGATAAGGTGAACATATGTGTGTGGGTTTATCTCTGGGCTTTCTATCCTGTTCCACTGATCTATATTTCTGTTTTTGTGCCAGTAACATACTGTCTTTATTACTGTAGCTTTGTAGTATA
Organism: Hyperoodon ampullatus; assembly: GCF_949752795.1. Lineage (NCBI taxonomy): Eukaryota > Metazoa > Chordata > Mammalia > Artiodactyla > Ziphiidae > Hyperoodon > Hyperoodon ampullatus. Next base: position 47,473,325 of record NC_136930.1, on the reverse strand, counting down.
GTCTGAAGTCAGGGAGCCTGATTCCTCCAGCTCCGTTTTTTCCCTCAAGACTGCTTTGGCTATTCGGGGTCTTTTCTGTTTCCATACAAATTGTGAAATTATTTTGTTCTAGTTCTGTGAAAAATGCCACTGGTAGTTTGATAGGGATTGCATTGAATCATTAGATTCAATTAGATTCAATTCAAGTGTTCCATGAACACTTGAGAAGAAAGTGTATTCTCTTGTTTTTGGATGGAAAGCTAATCAATGAATTTGGTAAAGTAGTTGGATACAAAATTAATGCCCAGAAATCTCTTGCATTCCTATACACTAATCATTAAAAATCTGAAAGTGAAATTAAGGAAACACTCCCATTCACCGTTGCAATGAAAAGAATAAAATACCTAGGAATATACCTATCTAAGAAGATGAAAGACTTGTATGCAGAAAACTATAAGACAATGATGAAAGAAATTAAGGATGATTCAAACAGTTGGAGAGATATACCATGTTCTTGGATTGGAAGAATCCACATTGCAAAACTGATTATACTACCCAAAGCAATCTACAGATTCAAGGATACAATCTAAAATCTTAGAGCTTTTAGCGTGATTCTCTCAATAACTGACAGAACTGGCAGACAACAAAAGGAGCAAGAATATGAATGTTTTGAGCAATACCAGTAGCAAACTTGACGTAACTGACATTTCTAAATACTGCATCCAGTAATTTCAGAATATACATCTTTTTCACCTGAATGTGAAACATTTTTTAAAATGGGTCCTAGAGCAATTAAGCAAGCCTTACACATTTCAAACCTTGATACAGTGTGTATTTCCCTGTCATTGTGGAAATTAATTAGAGCTTAAATTACAGAAAAACAACCATCAGAAAATGAAAATTGGGGAACAGCAAATATATTAAAATCAACGATAAATTCCGGAATACTATGAAACAATGTCTTCACTTCACAGTGCTGATAGTGAAAATTAGAATTTTATAATCAATATTTGTTCAAGAATGAGAATAAAATAAAAGCAGTTTTAGAAAAGAAATTGGAACTTCTGAAGGGTGCACATTAAAAGGAAGCAAAAAATGTTCTTGAAGAAAGAATTTATGCAAAAAAAAAGATGAACAATGAACTGGGCCATTTTAATCTGTAGGATTATACTGTTCAGTACTGGATATTTTTCTTGTATTATCTCCTTGTTAATTTCCTCTCTTCTATTTCCTCTTTCTTTCTGGAGCTCATTCTTTTGATGTTTACCTTCCTGGCTAGATTCTTTAATATTATTCTCCTTTTTTTCTCTTTTCCTCCCACATTTCTGCCTTTTGTTCTACTTTCTTAGAGATTTCCTCAACTTTCTTCTCCAATTTTCCAAATTTTCTATTTATTTTAAAAGATATCTGCTATTTCATTGTTAATTTTCATTATCCTTTTTTCCTGTGAATTTTTTTCTTCTTTTGTGAGTATAGAATCGTATTCTTATGAAATAAATGCAATATCTTGTCATATATCTCTAAGAATTTTAAACTTGTATTTTTCTGTTTCTGGCACTGTCCCATGTTAACTGCTTTCCTTTATTTGTTCATAAAAAATATATATGCTATACTATTTAATGACTAAACATCTTTTGCTTGTCTTCCTCTCCTAGAATTTAAGTTCTGTAAGGACTGGGATTTTTGTCTGTTTTATTCCCTTCTGTGTCTGCAGCACACATAACACTGCCTACTACATAGTAGGGGTCTTTTGCTCAGGTGAATGAAGGTCTACTGTTAGACTGTGTGAGATGGGAGAGGTGATTTGAGAGGTGTAATTGTATACATTCAATCTGTTTCTTTAATTTCAGGTCCACCTTATACCATCTATCTTCTGAGGATCTCTTGCCTCCAGTTTTCACAGCTTTTCCAAATTTCTGCCCTTGCTTTTTGGCAAGGCACTTAGTTTTCATCTTTCTGTGATTTGCTATGTCAGTTATCACTCATCCATCTGCTTTATATCACTCAGAATTTTGTCATCAACTTTCATGTGCTCTCATCACCTCTTTGTACCCTTTGGTCCTTGCAGGCTGAAACCTCATTTTAGTGGGTTTGTGATGAAATCAGAGAAAAACAGTCATGCTTAATACTCCATAAATTTACTGGAATCCTTCCCTGGACTTTAAATCCAAATTTATGGAGAATAATCAAGTATTACAACAAAACTGTCCTTGGCTAAATCTCTGAGAGAAAAGCTAGTAGGATAAATGTGATACAGAATTAATTTAAGAATCATATATAGGTTAAGCTGCATCAGATTCAAGGAGTAGTATGAGATGTGCATAGCTTCCCTGATCATGCATAAAGAATTATGTTCTATGGTTCAAAATCATGTGTAGAAACTAAGAGAATCAGTTGCAGAGATATTAGTAATAATAATTATTGTTAATGAAATTATATAAATATATTTCAACTATGTATTTAAATAAGTCCTGAAATATACATATATTTAATTAAATTCCTCAAATATATATAATACGTACTACATTCTATAAAGTATATAAAAAGGAAAAAATTTTTCCCCAGTGAAATAAAAACATTTCAAACATAAAATTAGATCTTAGGTCGTTAGGCAGTGCAACTAAGATTTTGTTCAATATGCTGTGTTATGTCGGAAAGGGAGCTGTGAATTAAATCAAGGTCTTTTGATTTAACATTTTTCCAGTTATTTTCCTCCAAAATTATCCTTATCATCAAATCAAAATTCTGTATATGCTTTGTTGACAACTACATTATTTTACTAGATTGTGCCTCAAAGCAAATGCTATCTTGGTAATAGGCTTCATTTTACATGGACTATATACAGCAAGTAGGACAGAAAGTCTGCATCCTATTCAGATGGGAACAGTATCCTAAAGATGAAATGAAGCAATTAAATCAATGGAAAAAATATTAAGTAACAGAATAAAAGGATAAGAAATCTCTGACATTAAGAAAAATGTACCCCTGTCATAAAATGTCTATTGGATTTCACGTTTGGGCACTGAGTCCAAGAGAGACAATTAAATTCATAAGAAGATTTATCCAAGCCAAAAGTGCCCAGGAACAGAAGCAGACCAAAGCCAGAGGAAACTCCCAGCTGAGGTGAGCTGGCCAAGTTCAGGAAAAGAAAACAGAGCTCGAGATTCTGACAAATCCAAAGGGAGGATGGCATAGAAAATACATGTGGAAAACTTTAGAGAAACCACAGACTGGTGAGAGACTGAAAAAAAGAAAAAAAGGCCTAAGTTGAAGAACTACGCATTCTATGAACATAGGGCCATATGAGGAAGTCTACTTTGATGCCTGCTTTGTAGAACTGATCATAGAAATTAGTGGTGAGGTGGCAGTCTTGAAAATAATTTAGTTCCCTACTTTAATTCTGCAAGCAAGTGTAACTTGAGTGTATAGCTCCAAATCCTTTACCTTCAAGAATTTCTTTCATTCAGTGTTTTGAAGAAAGCGTTATTTTTTTTTTTCTTTTCATGCATTGATTGTCTTCAGTTGTTTGATTTCTGTATCTCTCCACTCCACCATGGACCTGTTTAGGTAGCTGGTAGTCACTTCTTGGAACAATGCAAACTGCAGAGAGTAGTACAGTACATTGGTAGCTACTATTCCATTTGCTGCCCTAGACTAAGATTGAACACCCACTCCTTCTTTGTTCTCCAGTAGGCATCACCAACAGAAGGCTGTCCTATGTAACAGAACTGCTACAGACATCGGGAATGAATATAATGAAAAAGACAAAAAATTCATATTAATCATCAATGTTTTTATAGATGAAGCTTATAATGAAAAGCAACATTTACCTGATTCACACCTCCCCTTCTTAGTCTCACTTCCATGAAACAAAATCTTCTAAATACAGCATTTTATTTAAAAAGTCTTCAAATTACCTCCTTAACTTTAAATATGAATAATTGATTAATAATTTAACATATTATCTATGATGACCAAATATTAAAGAGAGAATTTATTTACAAAGCCTACCCCCTTTCTACTTTTATCTCATTTTTTGGTTTTTACTATTTATTTTCTATATTGTTTATCTTTAAATAATAAATTTAGTAGCATAACATTTGTAAATATTATCCATTGTGCTTGTCTCCCAAATACTTTAATGCTTTCCCCCAATACTCTCTCTGACTCAGTGTTATTCATCACCTCTGGGATATTCATTTCATAAGGAAAAGTACAAAAGAACATGGAGAGAACAAAAAAGACAAATTCTTGGCTTCAAGTTTTCTCACAACGAAGTCAACTAAGGCTTTTAACTGGCAAGATCTGTGAGTTTTGGAACTCCAAGATGGAAATGTTAAAAGAAACAGAAGATAGAGTTTATGCAGAAATAGAATAGAGAGGGTCAGACTTCGCTGCCCCTCTTCGGGTAAACAAAGAGGTTCAACACTGACAAGAAAGCTTCAATGCTTATACTTAAATCAGAGGCCACAAACTCTCAGAGCATGGACAAGATTTGTTTTGTCTGAAAGTTCAGTTTACAGAAGAAGGAAGAGGAGAAAGAGAAAGAAGGAGGAGGAGATGAGGAAAAAGAGAAGAGGAAGAAAGAATTTGCATGTTACAGATTATACCACGTACTATAATCTGATTCCCACTAACATAGCAAGGCCACCAACTTCAAGTTTCCATGTTTCAACAATTTTAGACAGCGTCTCTTCACTATACACCATATTAGAGATATTGAGGTCTTACAATTCTTTCCACCTCATCTTTCCCTTTCAACTTCGCAACATGTTGTCCACTGAAAATTTTACACTGTGAAGTTGAAAATTTTACATTCTGCTCCCTGATATTGTCTTCTATGTTATGTCCATAAGTTAAATCTGTAAGTTGAAAATCAACAAATAATTACATTATTAAGACTCTAATAGATTTTAGTGCACAATTAGTGTACAAAATTTAGTTCCTTTACTATAGATTCAATAGCAGGGTTCTCAAGCAAAGCAAGGGAGAATAATCCTAATAAAAAGGTGAAATGGATTTTTCTATACTTCATAGTTTTTGCACTAATTTACTTTGATTTGCTTAACATTTGGACCATCAATTTACTATACATTTTTATTGTTTTTCCAGAATGTCTGATTACTTGTTATTACTTTTATGTTTTTTGTTGTTTGGGAAACAATTGACCTTAGTCACCATGTCAGTCACATCAAGTAACTCTTTTATCAGTTTATCACTTGCTTAGAATCCACTTTATTCTTACTTTTTTCTATTGTGGTAAGGACCACATAACACAAAGTCTACCCTCTTAACAAAATTTTAAGTGTATTGTACAGTATTGCAAACTATATGTACATTGTTGTACAGCAAATCTATAGAAATTTTTCATCTTCCATGACTGAAACTCTGTACCCATTGAACAGCAGTTTCTCATTTACTCCTCCCTCCAGCCCCTGATGATCACCTTCTACTTTCAGCTTCAATGAGTTTACTACTTTAGATATCCTGTCTAAGTTGGATTTATGCAGTCTTTGTCCTTCTGTGACTGGCTCATTTCATTTATCATAGTGTTCTCAAGATTCATCCATGCTGTTGCGTATGACAGGATTTCCTTCTTTCTAAGGCTGAATAATATTCCACTGTATGTACATAGCAAATTTTCTTTATCCACTCATCCATCAGTGGACATTTAGGTTGTTTTCATGTCTTGGTTATTATGAATAATGCTGCAAAGAACATGGAAGTAAAAATACATACTTCTTTGAGAGCCTATTTTCAATTCTTTGGATAAATACACAGAAGTGGAATTGCTGGATCATATATTAATTCTATTTTTAATATTTTGAAGAAACTTCATATCATTTTGTATAGTGGCTTCACCATTTCACATTCCTACCAACAGTGCATAGGGATCCAATTTCCCCAACTCTTGTTATTTTCTGTGTTTTTGATATTGACCATCCTAACAGGTATGAAATGATATCTCATTGTGCTTTTGATTTGCATTTACCTGATGATTAGTGATACTGAGCGCCTTTTCATGTACCTATTGACCATTTATATGTCTTTAGAGAAAAATCTATTCAAGACCTTTGCCCATTTTTTAATCTGGTTATCTGTTTGTCTGTTTTGCTCTTGAGTTGTAGGAGTTCATTATATATTTTGGATATTAAACCTTTATGAGATGTATGGTTTGCAAACATTTTCTCCCATACTTTAAGTTGCCTTTTCATTCTGTTGATTATTTCCTTTCATGCATAGAACTTCTTTTTAGTTTGATATAGTCCTACTTGTCTATTTTTGCTTTTGTTGCCTGTGCTTTTGGTGTCATATCCAAGAAATCATCACTGAGACCAATGTTATGAAGATTTTCCCCTGTTTTCTTTTAGGAGTTTTATAGTTTTAGATTTTATGTTTAAGTTTTTAATCCATTTTGAGTTTATTTTTGTGTACGGTGTGAGATAAGGGTCCAATTTCATTCTTTGGTAGTTTTCCCACCACCACTTGTTGAAGAGACTATCTTTTCCCCATTGTGTGGTCTTGGGCACCTTTGTTGAAGATCATTTGACCATATGTGTATTGATTTATTATTGAATTCTCTATTCTGTTCCTTTGATCTATATGTCTGTCTTTATGCCAGTACCATACTGTTTGATTACTGAAGTTTTGTAGTATGTTTTGAAGTCAGGAAGTATGAGGCCTCTGGCTTTGTTATTCTTTCTCATGATTGTTTTGGCCATTCAGAATCCTTTATGGCTCCATATGAATCTTAGGATTTTTTTTCTATTTCCAAAAGAAAGTGTCATTGAGATTTTGATACGTATTGTATTAAATCGGTGGATTGCTTTGGGAAAGTTGGACATTTCTAGCAATATTGTCTTCCAATACATGAACAACAAATGACTCCATTTATTTGTGTCTTTAATTTTAGCAACATCTTGTAGTTTTCAGTGTACAAGTCTTTCGCCTCATTGGTTAAGTTTATTCATAAGTATTTTATTCTTTCTGATGCTATTATAAATGGGATTTTTTTCTGAATTTCATTTTCAGACTGTCATTACTATATAGAAACACAACAAATTTTTATATGTTTAGTATCCTGAAAATTTGTGAAATTTGTTTATTAGTTCTAACATTGTGTGTGTGTGTGTATAGAATCTTTAGTCAACGTCATCTATGAACAAAGGTGATTTTACTTTCCTATTTTATGATTTATGAATGATTTTTATGATTTATGAATGCCTTCCATTTCTTTTTCTTGCCTAATTGCTCTAGCTAGGAGTTCTAGTACCATGTTGAAAAGAAGAGGCAAGAGTGGGCATCCTGCCTTCTTCTTGATCTTAGAGAAAATATTTCAGTTTTTTACCATTGAGTATAATGTTAGCTGTGGGCTTTTCATATACAGCCTTGATTATGTTGAGATAATTTTCTTCTATTCTTAGGGGGTTTTTTTTTTAGTGTTTTTATCATGAAAGGTGTTGAATTTTGTTAAATTTTTAAAATATATTGAGGTGATCATGTGATTTTAATCCTTTATTCTGTTAATGTGGTGTATCACACTGATGGATTGTTGAACCATCCTTGCATTCCAGAGATAAATCCTACCTAGTCATGGTGTATGATCATTTAATGTGCTGTTGAATTCTGTTTGCTAGTATTTTGTTGAGGATTTTTGTATCTGCATTCATCAGAAATATTGCCTTGTATTTTTCTTTTCTTGGTGTGCTTTTGTCTGGCTTTACTATCAGAAGTAATGTTCTCACCATTTCATTTGGAGATTGTCTTTTGGATTCCCTCTTCCCCACACTATTTAGCTCTTGGCTACTCTGCCTCAATCCTATACTCAGCTGTGTTTCTTAGTATACCTCCTGAGGCCTTATTTTGGTTTAGGAAAGATTTAAAACACAAATCATCTAAAGTCACAGTTACTAAAGCTAGTTTTAGAACCCTGGGCTTCTGACTTTCACAGAAAAGCTGTTCTACCTTAGGTAAGTTGTCAATCATCTGTGATTCAATTGAAGCTCCTAGAAAACTTAAAAAAAAATCTAATAGTATCCATTTTCCAATTGTTACAATGATTGGTGTGGTAAACAGCCCCTTAAATAGCTCCTCATGATCCTTACTTCCTATTTTTTTTGTTTTTTGTTTTTTGCCACACCGCACAGCATGTGGGATATTTGATCCCTGACCAGGGATCAAACCCATGTCCCCTGCATTGGAAGTGTGGAATCTTAACCACTGGACCATCAGGAAAGTACCAATCCTTGCTTCCTATTATTCATGCTCTTCTATAATTCCCTCCAAGTGTGGGCTGGATATAGTGAATTCTATTGAATATAGTATGGCAAAAGTGATGATATGTCAATATTGAAATTAGGTTTCAAAAAAACCCTCTAGCTTCTGTCTGCTTCCTCTTTCTCCCTCAGCCCTTTGTCTGATATAAGCAAGCTGCTGTGTTGTGAACTTTCCTATGGAGAGGCCCATATGGCAAAGAATTAAGAAAGAGGCCTCTGGCCAACAGCCAGGGAAGAATTGAAATCCTCGGTCCAACAGCCCAAGAAAGACTAAATCTAGGGCTGTTGGCACTCAAAATGCATGATTCAGTTGGAAGCAGATTCTTGTCTAGTCAAGCCTTGAGATGAGACTGTAGACCCAGCTGACACCTTGATTACAGCCTGTGAAAGACCCTGAGTCAGGGGCAACTAGTTACATTGCACCGGAATTCCTGACACACAGAAACTTTGAGATAATAGACATTTGTTATTTTAAGCATCTTAGTTCTGGGCCAATTTGTTGTACAGCTACAGATAGTTAATACCATTAGCAAGAACATAATTGTGAAGAAATTTTGAGAATGTAATATTTTGAAACAAAGTACAGCATAGATAAACAACCTTTAAGAGCCTCTTCCCTCTTTCTCTAAAATGAATCCTAAAAATAATTATTTATAGATTTAAAATATAAGACTTATGATTATTAAAATTTTAAACAAGATATGTATTCTAAGTATCTGTCTACTAATTTACCAAGTTTCTCCCTTTGTTTTTCTATGTTGTAATACAATATGTATGGTTTTGTATATGTTCTAGCAAGTATAAACAAGCATTAACTAAATGCAGAAAATGTCTTGGAAATAAAGTAACCTAAGTATCCTTTGATATAGTTTAAGATTAAATCATTGTAGCCTACAATTTAAAAATATTAAATTTAACACTCAGAAAAAGGGATAAAAATTGTTCAGAAAGAAATTGAGCTATTTGTAATTCTTCAGGAGGTTTGTACTCCCTTAGTGCTTATGAGAAATGTTTGAGATAAGTATTTAAGTTCCTATTCAGAAATCATTTGATAATCTTATTTTTAGTTTATACTAAGAAAACATTAAAGAAATTATCTTGTGTAACAAATATTAAAATGCAACCTGATTTTGTCTCTTATAGGATTTAGTAAATAAACAATCAAACCCAACGACTTAAAGAAAATTTTGGTCTCCAGCAAAACCATATCTATATAATTACACTACAACATAGACTGTGAGGACAGTCCCCAAGTTGTCAACATCTCAAGAGACTCATAAGTTCCCCATGACAGAAGCTGGACCACTGAACATCTAGAGACATAGCAGTAAAATAGATAGCTTCCTACAAAACCTCACATTTTAGAATTAAGAAGAATCACCTTGTAATTTCTTCCACATGTGAAACTAATAAGTACAGTAAATAACGGTCTCCCTTACATTATACAAGGCAACAAAAATGGTCTCAGATGAAATAATTGCTGTAAGAAATCTAAACTTATTCATAGATTTTTAAAGTTCTGTAACTGAACAAATGTACCTTTCCAGAAATTAAATCATTTTTTTCAAATTAAGCACAAAAATAATGAAAATATCTACATAAAGTAAATAATTTATTGTACATTTTTGTAATACAATATAACATAAAAACACCCGTCCTTTGTACAAGAACAGTGCTTTATGTCTTTTTTATTCATGTAGTTATTAAATAGTAGGAATGATGTTTCTGAGTCAGGTCTTCATGTTAGGCACATCAAATATATTCCAATATTTTGTTTTAATTCCAGGATATTATAAGATTCTTATTTTCAAAAGCAAATTGTAGAAAAGAGAATAACACAGATTTAATGTTTAACTCTTATATATGGCAGTTCCTAAAATATTTACTTATTTAATCTTGAACAGTTTACCTCACAGTTGGGTTTGGAAATTTATATTTGTCATTCATCACATTCACTTTGAATCATTCTGATTTTCTTTGTTGTTTTATCTGAGAACTATTAAAGTCTGTTTTTTATTGAAAACTTCCCTTTATCAGCCACAAAGCATGTGCAGTATGAACCTCTACTGCCAACACACATGGAATAACATCCCCCCAAGAAGTTAGAAGCACAAAACTTAAATTCTCATATAAAAACTATAGATCAATATGTTGTGTAGGTTGACAATGTCACCTATACACCAATGCATACTTTTTAAACATCCTTAATTTATGCTGTGGGTGATCTTTCATTGGATCCCTCAAACCATTTCTACAAGACATATAAAATAAGTACAAGACATATAAAATAAATTCAATACATAAGTATGTTTAATAATTTTCTTACATATTGAGTTTCTTATATAGTAAGTGTTCTTTATATAACACTTATTAACGTTTCACTGAACACTAGTGTTCCCTAAAACAATATAGGAAACGCCGGCTTAGAGTAAACCTCAAACTGATAGCACAGTGATATGTAAAACAAATAGGATTTAAAGTCAGGCAGACCTTTGTGCTAAGATGGATACTCTCATTTGGTTTCCTGGAATATTGTGAACTTTATTTAAAAACAAGGACACAGCAGTGCCTAGCTTTACCTGCTGGGGACAAAATAGTTGCTTAATAAATATTAGCTTGTTCTCTTTCATCCCCACCCCACAGCTTCCTCTTTGAGGATGGTATCAATTAGGACTCTTAGTGGCAAGTGAAAAAGATACAGCCAGCTCATTTAGGCAAAAAGGGAATTTATTGGCTCACAAGAAATGACAAGACTGGATTCAGGGCCCAGAAAATATAATTAGGAGTTGGTTTCTCTCCATCTCTTTACTCTGCCTTCTGTCATATTGGCTTCAGCATCAGGCGTCACATGGTAGCAAGAGGTTGCCTGGAACTGCAGCCCCAACATTCCCTCAGGTTTCAGGCCGAACAGAAAAGAGTCAACATCTTTTTCTTGGAAGTTGCTAAGCAAGTTTTACTTTAGTTCTGATTGGGTCACATGCTTGAGACTTGACCAATTACTGTGGCTAAAGAAATGGATACGCATGGTGGGTCCAAGGTCCTGTGTTCCACCTGAGGAGTGCTGTGTGTGTGTGTGTGTGTGTTTGTGTGTGTGTGTGTCTGTGTACGTGTACATGAGGTATGTGTCAGGGGAGGAGTGAATTCCCCAAGTGGCATTCAGTTTATCGTTCCCAGAAAAAGAAGTGACCGTATACTGGACAGTAAAAACAGCACATGTCCACTGTAGATCCCCTCTTATCAATCCAGAGTCAGTCGTGCTTCGAGTAGAAATTTTTTCCTATCCATTAAAAACAATAATGTCCCTAAAGTATTCTGGTGGGTTGTTTTTTTTGTTTTTTTTTTTTTACCCCAGAATCTTTGCGAGGTCTCACTGTCCATTACTTAGTTATTTTAAATCTCTTGACTTTTTCTACTTCCAGTTCCCACCCTTTAGACTCAGTTCAAGTTTGTTTTCTTGACACACCCCAGCACTCTACTCTACCAGATCTTCACTCCAATCTCGAGTGTGTGTCTTTCAGAGCTCCCAAAGCATCTGGGACATCCTAGCACAGATCACACTGTTTCATATTAACTGCCTGGTTAGTTACATGTCTCTCCCCTATAACTGTTGTTTGATTCATTCTTGGTCTTCATAGTCTAGCACGAAAACTGCCACAGAAGAATCCCTTACTAGAGATTCATTAAAGGAATAAATGAATGAATCAAATAGTGGGTGAATGAAAATGTACAGGTATCACAGAAGAGACCTCCAAAGGGTAACCCTCTTGGATTATGTTGTAGACAACTAACTTCATTTACAGTGTTAGGTAAGTATTATTAACACAGATTCAAATTTCAGTTAGTTTTATGCTCCACATCATCTCTTGGAGTATAAATATCTATATTGACCTTACAGAGTTGAAGCGAGTCTGTCTGTTTTTCTGTCTGTCTCTCTATCTCACTAACACACACACACACATGCATGCATGCACCCACACACGAAACATTCCTACACATATGTAAAACTACATTTCCCTAAGAGCATGGTGAATTCAAAAATGATATAATACAGCTTTTATTTTTGTTGGGTTTTTTTAACGTAGTCCCAAATGTTGAGCTATTCTGAGAAGGCTGTGGCCACATTTTTACTACAGCAAAATCTCTAGATACAGCAATTTTTCTGACAATTTATTTGACTACAAAGTATCCGGATGGCTTCAGAGAGAGAAAAAAATCATCCAGAGTTTTCAACAGAAGGAACTTCTAAAAGGTAGATGAAGCCAACGCATTTCAAGGAAAAAAAAAAAAGTAGGTTAGCCAACAGTGAAATCTCTGCAGTCCCAGGGAGATTTCTGCCTCTTGAATTTTGCTGAAGCGGGGTTTTCATCAGTTATTCCCATGAAAGTTTAAAAGTGCTGTGAGTATTTAATTCTCACTCTTAAAGGCAAAAGTTCTTTTCTAAGTATAATTTTAAAACCTATTTTAAAAAATACATAAACCATGCATAAATACAATTTCATCATTAAAAAATTGCAAAATTGGGGCTTCCCTGGTGGCGCAGTGGTTGAGAGTCCGCCTGCCGATGCGGGGGACACGGGTTCGTGCCCCGGTCCGGGGGGATCCCACGTGCCGCGGAGCGGCTGGGCCCGTGAGCCATGGCCACTGGGCCTGCGCGTCCGGAGCCTGTGCTCCGCAACGGGAGAGGCCACAACAGTGAGAGGCCTGTGGCCACAACAGTGAGAGGCCTGCGTACCGCAAAAAAAAAAAAAAAATTGCAAAATTGTACATAAGGATATAGAATTTTCCAAACACTGTTTAGTCTGTTCCTTTCCTTCCATGTTGGTAATTGCTTGTAATTGTATCTTTCCAGACATTTAAAATTTTTTCATATATTATTCTTTATAAAGTCTCTCCAGTTTCCTTTCTGTGAATTTCCTCTCCTCCACTATTGATCATTTTGGCCAGAGACCACTTCCTAGTGTCTGTCTCCACCATGGAATCCAAGCCTTCCTGCAAGCCTCTTCTAACAGCCAGGGATGGCTTGAGACACAAGCTCAGTCAGCTTGATGTGTGTTCCTGGGACTCTGAACAGTGAGTGAAACAAGGAATTAAGGAATTTTCAGGGTCAGAATCCTCACAGTAGCAGCAGCAGAGGTGATGACAGCAGTGGCAGCTGTGGCAACACATTGGCCAGGCTGTTCCTGCATGAGTGTGTTACAATGTTTCCTGCTTCCTGATTTCATTCTGAGCTTCCTTGTTTCCTGGAGTTTCCAATGTCTTCTTCCTGCTCCCATTGATTCTGATATCCTTCCAATAGGAAGTAGACTAGAATTCTGTAAATTCTACTGTGCCTGTTATTAAAATTGTAGAACAATTTTATTTTTGGTTATTTTCCTAATACATATTTTTCCATCTTTTTAATTTATGTTTTTCATTATTTCCAGATGTGTCCTTTATAACTATTCAGAGCTACATGCTACTGAAGTTTTAAAAATCAAAACTGTTTAATAGAATAGAAACAAATCAGTTTGATAGAAATTGTTTTAATCCTCTTCTTTATTTCTCTTGTTTTTAATATACCCAAATTGTCTCTTACTTTTTAATCGAATTATAATTTATATCAGTGATATAATTGATATATAATTATAATATACATACAATATTATATTAGTTTCAGGTGTACAACATAGTGATTTAATATTTTTACACATTATGAAACAATCACCACGATAACTCTAGTTCCCATCTGTCACCATACAAAGTTATTACAATACTATTGACTATATTCCCTATGCTATACATTACCTGCCTGTGACTTACATATTTTATAACTGTAAGTTTGTACTTCTTAATCTCCTTTACCTATTTCACCTGTACCCTCAACGCCCCCTCCTCTGATAACCACCAGTTGGTTCTCTGTATCTATAGTTCTGTTTCTGTTTTATTTTGTTTATTCATACTTTTTTTAGGTTCCACATATAGTTGAAATGATAATGGTATTTGTCTTTCTCTGTCTGACTTATTTCACTTAGCTTACTACCCTCTAGATCCATTCATCTTGTTGCAAATGGCAAGATTTCATTCTTTTTTATGGCTGGGTAATATTCCATTGTGTATATATACCACATCTTCTTTATCCATTCATCTATTGATGGACACTTAGGTTGCTTACATATCTTGGCTCTTGTAAATAATGCTTAAATGAACATAAGGATATATTTTTTTTCTTTTTCAAATTAGTGTTTTTGTTTTATTTGGATAGATACCCAGAAGTAGAGTTGCTGGATTTTATGGTAGTTCTATTTTTTAATTTGTTGTGGAAACTCCATACTGTTTTTCATAACGGCTGCACCAATTTACAGTCCCAGCAGTGCACATGGGTTCCCTTTTCTCCATATCCTTGCCAACACTTGTTATTTCTTGTCTCTTTGATGAAAGCCATTCTGACAGATGTGAGGTAGTACCTCATTGTGGTTTTGATTTGCATTTCCCTAATGATTAGTGATATTGAGCATCTTTTCATTGCCTGTTGGCCATCTGTTTGTCTTCTTTGGAAAAGAAAAATGTCTATTCAGATCCTCTATCCAATTTTTAATTGTGTTGTTCGGTTTTGTTTTTTTTTTTTTGACACTGAGTTGTATGAGTTTCTTATATATTTTGGGTATCAACAACTTATTGGATATATTGTTTGTAAATATCTTCTCTCGTATGGTAGGTTGACTTTTTGTTTTATTGATGGCTTCCCACTCTGTACAAAAGGTTTTTAGTTTGATTTAGTCCCATTTGTTTATTTTTGCTTTTGTTGCCCTTGCCTGAAGAGACATATCCAAAAAAATATTGCTAAGAACAAGATCAAAGAGCTTACTGCCTATGTTTCCTTCTAGGAGTTTTATGGTTTCAGATATTACATCCAAGTCTTTAATCCATTTTGAGTTTATTTTTATATATGGTGGAAGGAAGTGATACAGTTTCATTGCTTTTTATATAGCTGTCCTGTTTTCCCAGGACCATTTATTGAAGAGACTGTCTTTTCTCCATTGTATATTCTTGTCTCTTTTGTTGTAGATTAATTGAACATATAAGCATGGGTTTATTTCTGGGCTAATAGCTCCTTACTTTTAAAAGTCAATGTATTGGGGCTTCCCTGGTGGCGCAGTGGTTGAGAGTCCGCCTGCCGATTCAGGGGACATGGGTTCGTGCCCAAGTCTGGGAAGATCCCACATGCCACGGGGTGGCTAGGCCCATGAGCCATGGCCACTGAGCCTGCGTGTCCAGAGCCTGTGCTCCGCAATGGGAGAGGCCACAACAGTGAGAGGCCCGTGTACCGCAAAAAAAAAAAAAAGAAAGAAAAAAGTCAATGTATCAACATGACAAAGGGCATTTATGAAAAACCTGTAGCTAACACTATACTCAATGGTTGAGTATACTCAGTGGTGGAAAACTGAAAATTTTCCCCTAAGATCAAGAGCAAGACAAAGATGCCTGCTTTCATCACTGCTATTCAACATTTACTGGAAGTTTTAGCTAAAGTAATTAGACAAGAAAAAGAAGCAAAAGGCATACTGTTAAGGAAAAAAAACTATATCTACAGATGTATAGACTACATGATTCTATATGTAGAAAATCCCAAAGGATCCACAAGAAAAATGCTAGAGCTAGTAAATCAATTCAGCAAAGTTACTGAATACAAGATCAACTCACAAAAATCAGTAGTGTTTCTATATACCAGCAATGAACAATCCAAAGAGGAAACTAAGAATGCAATTTCATCTATAATACCATCTAAAAGAATAAAATACCTAGGAATAAATTTAGCCACGGTGGTGAAATTTCAAAACTTACTACAAAGCTATAGTAACCAAAACAGTGTGGCACTGGCATACAGATTGAAATCAGACCAATGGAATAGAATTGAGAGTCTCAAAATCAGTCCATACATCTGTGACCAATTGATTTTTGTCAAGGGATCCAAGCCCATTTAATTGGGAAACAGTATTCTCCAACAAATAATGCTAGGACAACAATCTAAATGTAAGAGCTAAAGACACAAAGCTCTTGGAAGAAAACATGGGAGAAATCTTCGTGACCTTGGATTTGACAGTGGATTTTTAGATAAAGCTGCTGATTTGAACTCTGCTATTGGTGTATTTTTTTTCTTGCTAGGTAATTTCTCTCTTTTTTTTCATGACTTTGATGTTCTGTAGGTTGATGTTCTGTAGGTTGATCATGGATGTAGAGTTTTTTAAAGGATGATCCCTTATCAGAGCCATTAGCTCACTGAAGAAATAAAAAATTTGTTAAAGCTGAGAAACCTTTAAGAAAAAAGATTAATACTCACCTTAAACATTTTACTTAAACTGAAATATATAAATTTATATTATTTGGTAAGTTGTTGTGGTAGCGCAAGGTTTTTCCTTTGAGATGGGTCTGCTGGTCAAATCTTCATGTTATCTTTCTTTCATGAACCACGTGCATAATGAATTATCCACAATTTCCAATTTCAATATCTTTATAGTGGATGCTAAAACTTAAAGACATTGTTTGGAAGTTCTTTGTTTACCATATTCTAGATATTTATGACTTTTAACCCCAATTTTACAGTTCTTGTGCCAAAACCTAATTTCACACCTAACTTTTTTAAAGAGGCATGTCTTTATGGAGTTCCCCTAAAGCATTCAATTTAGTTTTTCTTGACTCAATTCTATGTTTTATATTCATATTTTCTTTGATTTTGTAATTAAAATAACACATATAACTCTCTTTTACAGTTAGGGACAAAACACAACTGACTTTTTAAGAACAGAATTCAACTGGTAGGAGCAATAGTGCACTGATGTACCACATAATCACTTCCTAGTTGTATTTATCATACTGTGAGAATCAGTAAGACAGAATGGTGTAAGCATATTAATTTGCTGAGTTAGTCAAAAACCAATTCATTTAAAAGGACTTCTCTGTTTCCTTTATTCAGAATTCACTGTGCTACTAGCTCTAATGTGAGCAATCATGTCTTTTTCAATACTAGACATCATTTGTTATATGTTTACCAAAGATATTTATTCCCTCTCTATTCTCACAATCAAGGAATCTTAGATGTATGTTGTATGTTTTCATTTTATCCTCCATTTCACTTAACTGCTTTTTCATGTGGTCAGCCTCTTTCTTTTTCTGGGTTGCATTTTTGGTTTTTTTTCCCCAAGAACTGTCTCCCCATTTTCTCATTCTCACTTCAGCTGTGTCTAGCTATCATTTAAGCAGTCTCCTGAGCTTTCTATTTCAATGACATATTTTTACTTCCAAATGTTCTACTTCATTCTTTTTCAAGTCTGTCCAATGTTTTTTGTAGAGTCCTAATCTTTTATTGAGATTTCTATTTCTTCTCTCTCTTTAATTATCTAAAAAGATAATAATCTCTTTGAAATTGTTTAGTTTTCTCCCCTTCTTGTTGTGCTAATTCAGATTTTTGTTACATCTGCTTATTCTTCTCATTGTGATGTTTGCAAAAGTGATTAAGGCAAGGGTTTCTGGAACCAAGATTGCCAGGGTTCTTGCCCGGGCTATAGACTTCTATACAATTATTATACTTCAGTGGAAAGTTTATCCCTCAACTTTACTTTCCTTTTCCTCCGAAAAGAAAAGAGGTATAGTTGGATATATGGCTATTAATTACATAGGAAAAGGGAAATTTATCAATTAAGTATAATGTAAACCTGAAAATATTTTCAGGTTTTCAAATCTTGCCTTTATTACTTAAAATATAGATGACTAACAGATTCTATCTCTAAGCCCTTGCAGTAGACTTTTAGAAATTTGTTTGTTTGTTTATTTCTGTCCACAGCTGGCCAGGCAGAAAACTCCTTGGAAGGACAAGGAATAGAGTTTTTCTGATCCTTCTTTCATAAAGCTCCCTTTTTCAGATAGAAATTTTATATCAGATTCTTGGTTCCAGCTCTTCATCTCACTTAGCCACAGGTTGTCCCTGTGCATCAGAAAGCATGAAAAACATCAGTGTTTTTAGGTCAAATTCCACATGGGTTATTACTAATCATTTTTCATGCTGGATTTTTAGTTCTCTATTTCTAGAAACTAAGGATTTTCTTATTTCACATGTATGTATGTCTTTATTTTTTAACTTGATTTTTACGTATTTGTTATTTGGTATCAGCATGTTTTTTATTTCCTGTTTTTTTGAGCAGGGTGAAGGAGTTAAGGGGGACAGCTGTACCTGTTCACCATTTGGCTAAGAATCATCCTAGGTTAGATTTCTAAAAGTAAAATTTCTGGGTCAAAAAACATGCTTTTGAATTCTTGAGCTGCTGCTAAATTTTCTTCTCCCCAAAGATGTGTCATTCCACCCTCCCTCCTACTGTGCCTGAGAGTGCCTATTGCCCTACACTTCTGACTGTACCACATATTACAATTTCAGAAAAAATTCCCCTGTGCTCTGCTATCTAATTTTGCTTTTCGTTACTACTAATGATTCTTGAGAGTCTCTTCACCTTTATTTGCATTTATGTTTAGTCTGTGATTGCCTGCTCATATTTTTTCTGAAAGACCAACATCCTTTTTAACTCTTTTGCTTCCTTTACCTCAGTGGATGAACAATAAATAATATTTGCTGATGATCATGGTATTACCTCATTCTATAATTAGTGAGAGGTAAGCAGTCATAATTTCCATTTTATAAGCATGACTTTATACTCTAAAAGTAGAAGTTAAGTGATTTGACAATTATGTCCAAGGTCACATAAGCTATGAAATTCAGAAATCAAACCCAAGAGTGTGATGCTAGTGTTGATGCTCTAAAAATACAACCTTGTATAATGAAGCCAGCCTTAAAGCTCATCCCAAACTATGTTAATAAAGAACATGATACAATTTTTAAAAAAATAAGTGGAAATTCTGAGTTAGGGCTAAATATGCATAATGGGATTTCAAGATCCTCCCTCTCCAACAGAGAATTTTATTGTCTTAGAAGGTGAAAACGATGGACCTCAGACTTTCTGTCTGTAGCAGAACATGGTAAAGAAGTTTGGCGATCACTGCTCAGTGTTATTTAATGAAAGGTTTAGATTGATTGGCTGCTACAAAAGACTCCCCCCAAATGAAAGGTTTATTGCTTGTCTATAGATTTCCTAGCAGTAATGATTACCAACCCCACTTTATGTACTTTGAGGCTCTGAAGTCTGTGCCTTGGTTATAAAAGATCTTTGGCAGTATGAGATACTAAGCAATCTAAAGAGTCAACAAAAAGGATGATTTGTACTGGCAGCTAAGAAAAGCCTCTTTGCTGACCATCTTCTCCAAAATATAATTCATTAATTTTTTTCAATAAATATTTATTGAAGCCAGAACTTAAAGTGGATAAATAAAAAGAACATACCAGGTGGCAGGTTACAGTAGTTTAAAAGGACAGATGAAAGGGGGTCCTTTGGTCTTGGAACAGCATCCATTGTCATAATTAGCAAAATGTGAGCTTGAGAGCTCAAAATTTAAACAGAATATGATCTTTCTTATAATGACCGCTGCCCCCATCTTTTGAAGGTACTGTTTGAGTCTGACCACTGCCAGGCAATAGTTAGACCAACTTCTCAACCTTTTCAACCGAATAATCTTTTCACTACAAAGCTTTTACAGTATACCTTTCATGTGTGGAAAGAAAATTTATGCTCAACCTGTAAAAAACTAGCAGATGGTACAGTAATTTGTATATACATACATGCATACAGGATATATTCTTGGAGAATGAATCAGTTTCATGTTATACCTATTTAAACATTTCATAATATTTAATTTTAATTCATTTATTCATAGTTTAAACTGTAAGAACATCCGTTATTTAAATTATTAGACAGGTAAACTGCATCAACAAAACTGCAGCATTTAGTGTTGAAGATAACTGACATGCATGAAGTAATTATATTAAAATATTGGTTTTCCTATTGTTTTGCACAGATGGTACTAGTAATTAATATTATGCTATTTTTTCATTGGGGGATTCCGTGTTGACAAAATTCACATAGTATACAATAAATTGCTGCATTATACTATCTGAATAGATGCTGTGTGGTTTATAGATTTATTGTTAACATATTATCTCAGATGTGAATTATATAATGCTCCTAATGGTCAGTATATTATTAAATTTAATAAATTTAGTAAATTTGGTGATGTGATCTATTCTAGAAAAAATCTTAACTGTATATTTGATCATGGATGTATAACAAATGTGTTCCATGCCATCTGGTCTGAAAACAATAGCAATTTCAAGATATAGAGGTACTTAAATGAGGTAAAATGAGGCACCTTGCTTAAAAGTGGTGACAAAGAACTGCATAACTTACCACTTTAAAAAGGTCTTTCTGAAAAATAAATTAAAAATTTTTTAAAATAAAAAGGACTTTTCTGTAGGGAGGTATCTTTTCTGAGTGGCCAAAAGATATATCCTTTGTCATACCAGAGAATGTTACGGAACCTCAGTAGTATGGGTATATATGAGCACATAACTTGAAGAACAAGTTTAAAAACCATTCTCTTTATAAGCAAGACTCTAGCAAAAATCCTCAATAAGCTTATTAATCACATGATGAGAAAGAACAGTTAGTTCTATTGCTTCCATCTGGATAAGTCATTCAGCAAGACCCTCAAATTGAGGCTTGGAAACATATCTGAATTTTGCTAGCACCTCCTACGGAGGGCATCAAAAGTGGAAAATGGATGTTAACAAATCTCTCCTTATGCCTCTTTTAGAGAGATCGAAATATAACAAGCTTGTTTCATTTCTGAAGGATTTTTAAATTATCACTCCCTATTTCTGAAGTGCCATGAGAATGCTGTTTAAAGTACACTCAACTCTCAAAACAGTAAATTGCTGGCCAGAGAATTATCCATTAGGAAACATGGTTTTTAAAGTGAGAAAGTACAAAAGTAACTAAAAGGCACCATTTATTCCCAGATTTTACCCTGTAAAAGTAGGATTGGGTTAGAGTTCCTGCTGAAACCCTTCCAGTCTTTCCATGAGTTGTCTCTCTGGTTCCTCTCTGCCAACCATCCTGGTTCTTAATACAGAAACTTCTTAACTTAAAAGACCAGAAAGCAAGGACAGCCTCCTCCTCTCTTTGGAGGGGAGCCTGAAGGATAAGAATCTTTCACATTACTGAGTGTCACCTTTCTGTGTTCTTTGTTACTCCCTTTTGTTTTATGAGGGAGCAGTACGTGTAACACATGAATATCTATTCTCATCTGAGGAGCAAGCCCGCTAATTACCATAGACTGGAAGGGGTCTGGATACAGAACCACTGCATCGGGCTCCATGCCTGCAAAGACACAGAGACAGGAATGCAAAATGGGTTGGACAAAGTGGAGTACCATTCTTTTCTTTTAAATCAAGGGGTCACCAGTATCTGCTCCCAGGCTCTTGAGTTCTTTGAAGGCTGGTATGGAATTCTATAACTTCTTGGCAAAAAGGCAGCTCAATCATTACCCCAGACAGAAAAGTGACTTTTCTCCATAGATGGACCCAGAACTTGGCTGGGCTTGCAACCCTGAAGGGGCTCTCTTTTCCCCTTTAAAATGTTCTTTCTATACTTGGCCGTGAAAAGAATCTAACTTCACTTTCACTTTAAAACTAAATACATGCTACACCATATAACATGATTGTTTTAAAAAGCAGTATTGTTAAACTTACAATTACAAATATCCATGTCCTTAGCATTGTTTGCTTTGGCAAAAAAAGCAAATGCAATTGATTCCTTAAAACCCCCTGGTTTGAGACTCAGCTAACAATGTATGAAATTTCAGGTCAGGAAGTTAAAATTCAATTTGTGTATAAACCCTAGAACACTTTGTGGAAAAATAAGCTATTTCAAAATTAATAATAATAACCACATGCAACATGAATATTTCCTTGAACAGTAAAAAAAAATCTTTTAAAAAGATCCTTTATCATGAAATAATTAAAACTTTTCTTAACTTTTTTATATTATATATATATGTAGAATACCAGTCCCACTTATAAATGAATACATAGACTACCACTGCCGCTTACAAAAAAAAGCTTGCATTTGTCAGTCAAATTTGGTAGTGCAAAGAAAAATGTCCATATTTTAGGTGATATACTTCATGGAAATAAAGTAGCAATAAATTCTATAGTCAATGTAAACCCTGAAGTATTTTTCTAAATTAATTTATATTTAGAAAAATATTTCCAATAATAGTTTAAAGTAATTCAAGGATATTTGGAAAAATGGCTGGAGAAATATAGTATTATGAATAATCTTTAAATGTCTGTCACTTTTTATGTCAGAATAATATGGTAAAAGAACAAACTAAGAATAGGGCTGACTTGCATGTGAAACCAGACCTGTGAGAAATCAGAATGGGGTTTCTAATATTCCAGTGATACAGCTCAAAAAATATTTCAGAAAAATCTCTATTGTCCATTTGTAATATGTCCACCTTTACAGATCCACCACGGTTCTTCATTCAGATTTACTGATAGCACCTACTGCTTAATCATTTGCATTGATAGGAAAAATATTTTATTAACCATTTTATTAATCATGCCTTATACTTAAATAGTTACATTGCTGACATTTCTTGTTGTCTATTTATTCTGACTTAGATTTTGAAAATAGAAATTATTTACAAGTTATTTTTGTTTTCAAAATTTAAAGGGACTTTGGAGACCATAAAACCCCCTCAGTTTCCAAAAGGGAAAAAAGAAGTTTTTGCCCAAGTTTCACATAAATAAATTACAGCTAGGAACCCTTTGAAGTCCAAAAGTCGAAGCTCCTCTAGTTGCTAGACTGTATATTCTTTAAGGGCCTAGAACATGACTCATATACCTTAGCCTTATATGTGTTTATAAAGTACATCCAAATTAAGTGGTGAAGAAGGAAGGAAAAAAGAGAGGGAAGAAGGCAAGAAAGGAGGAGAGGAGGGGTGAAGGAAGAAAGCGAGGAAAAATTGAGAAAATAGAGCTCATAAAAGATAATGCCAAAGGACATCTGATAAATTACAGGGAGTAAGGTCAGGATGGGGTAAATTAACCAGTTTTCATCTCATCTCATGTTATATATTTCACTAAACCTTCATTAGTTACTTGGATTGCACACATATGCTTAATCATATGTGTATGTACATATATTTTATTTATGAAAGAGTAGATGTAGGACCTGGAAAATGTTTGGCAAAAATAGGAAAGAATAAGGATATATTTTATATTTGAACAAAAGTTAAAATACTCTGACAAATTTTTATAAAATATATACAGGGATGTAGCCAATTGTAAAAACAAAAATACAAAGCAATGTATTTTGAATTATGTAACATCTAGGATTTAATATACTTACTTGAGAAAATGACTCATTTTTAAATTCCACCATGTACCTTGTCCAGTTATTCTTATTGACCCTATAAGCTCTTGTTTATGTCAACTACATTATGATCCTAAATTTTTAATTTGTATATTGTAGCAAAAATTACCACCAGAACTTATGGATGTTAAAAACCAATATTCAGATATTTTTCATACTCAGAATGTGGCTCTGGAACCTGAGTTCCAGATATTGACCCCTCCACCAATCGTGTGACTTAGGAAAAGTTATTGAACTACCCTGGCTTCAGCTTCTTCATCTGTAGAAGAGGAATGGTAATTGTACCTATCCTCTACGAATGTTGTCAAGATCAAATAAATTAGACAAATAGAGCACTTAGAATATTACCTGGCACATGACCTGCTATCAATAGATGTTAAAAATTACTATTATTGTGATATAATTATACTGCAATATTTGTTTGAATGAAGTAATTTAGAATGACGTACTTATATTTATTTAACATGAATTCAAATTGAAATAAGGAAATTGCTTAGATGCCTTAAGTAAAATGTAATTGTCTTAAAGAAGGTTAATCATATCCACTTCTTTCTTAGGCTGGTTAAGAATACCCAGCAATAATGTCTAAGTTGTGTGTTCATAATGTGTTTTAAAGCTAAGCATAATAAATTATCATTCACACATGCCATGTAATTTCTTCCTATAGGACCCAAATTGCCTTTTCATTAAGGATGACATTGCCTTAAATCACATGACCACTTGACTTAGCTTTGTGCTCCTCTTTGCCTAAGTTAGAAGAGAAAGGCGTAAAAGTATGTGTTTTCCTTCAACAAATAATATTCATTATAATCTACTTGACTTGGGTTTCCAGAAGCCTTTCTAGGAAGGTACAGCTAGAGTCTTTGGGTAAATGTCTTTACCCAAATGATAATATAACACTACTTCTATTTCTCTTGACCTCTTAAATTATATTCTAAGACATTTATCCTGGTTTCATGTTAGTGGTATCCTATATCTCCATTAACTACTAACATGGTTAGAGGCAATGCAGTACTACTGTTGCTGACTCGTTCGGTGCCCCACTTCCTTCCTCAGTAAAAACTGGTTCAGAAGGCCATTCCTCCACTCCTGTAGGTGTCACCACTGCAGGGCTTGCTGAAATCTTCTCAGAGGGACTACACTTAGGCAGCTGGACCCTCACCTTGAAGTGCCTGAAGTTCCCTCATCCCCTAACACCCTCCCTGTAGTGCAACCCATAGCCAATGACTGAGCAGTGGAGGACATAAAAGCCCAGATCCTTGCATCAAGAAAAAGCAAATTCTATGGTGCAACTTAATGTTTTCATGCTCCCTTTGGGACCAGGCTGAGGCTAGACTTCTTTTGAAACCACTTCCTTGTTTAATTTCTTCCCCTTGATTATTTTGCTTTCTTCACTCCAATACAGATTTCTCCTGAGAGTAAAAAACCAATAACTCACTTGCACATGACTCCCATTCTCAGGTTCTGCTTCTAGGAACCCCTCCTAAGACAGGTACATAGAGATGGAGCAGTACACTGAGAGCCAGGATTCCAGCGCTTCCTCTTAAGAGTGAGACTTTAGAAAAATCATTTACCACTCAGTGTTCGACTTATAAAATTGTTGTAATGAAGCCTTATTTCCATCACAGCACTGTTGTGATTCACACATGTACATAAAGATGCTTAAAAGGGCATGTGCAAATGTAAGCACTTTTAGTTAGCCCTCCTCACTTATTTTTTAAATTTTCTTTAAAAATATAAAATATTTATTGAGGAAAGCAACAGTACCCATTTTAGACAGAAACTACTTTAAATTACCATTTCTATGTGTTAATACAGTGTTGGATGTGATTTTTTTTTCTATTCTGATGAAATTGTGGTTAAAGCCCCAAAGCTGAATAGAAGAGAATTTAAGTCACGCACATATTTTAAAAACTGCTATTAAGCTACTGAGAACTGGAGCCAGAACCTTCCTCTAGAGCTCATAGAAGATTCAGAAGAACCAGCCCCCCAATGCAATCATAGTTCTGCTCTCCCCCTTACCCCTTTCAGTGCCCAGGCAGGAGAGAGTCTCGGGGTGGAGAGTCAGGGAAGTGCAGTTTAGCTGAGAAGACTTCCTGTCCCCTCCCCTCCCCTCTGCAGTGGGCCTCTACCTCCCTTGGAGGCCAACTGAGGTAGAGAATTCTAGAAGATGGTACAATGCCTTGGTCCTTGTCTGGATCCTTGCATTTCTGGGTGTTCATTCCACTAGTGGGGTGCTAAGCATGGAGAGAGATTCCTGGGAAAGTGACGGATGCCCTGATCTGGATAGTTCCAAAAGTGGGAGATTTGCTGATGTAGGCCTGCCACATGGGGAGAGGGGCCACAATACAGTGTAGAAAGGTAGGAAAGGTCTTTGATCCAGGGAGAGAGGCAGGGCATGGAAGTACAACAGGAGCTATTGATTCCCCCAGACATGGATAGGCTGGATGGAACTGCTAGCAGGGAAAATATTGCCTTGTTCTGAAGAAGTTTTCAGTGAAGAAAGGGGCTGGACAGAAGCTAAACAGGATCTTGAAAAATTGTACATCACATCAGCCGTAAGCAGAATCTGAAGAAGCCAGAGCAAGTAAGTCTAAGGAAACTTACACAAAAGTGATTTAAGGGCTTCCCCGATGGCGCAGTGTTTGATAGTCCGCCTGCCGATGCAGGGGACGTGGGTTCGTGCCCCAGTCCAGGAAGATCCCACGTGCGGCGGAGCGGCTGGGCCCGTGAGCCATGGCCGCTGAGCCTGCGCGTCCGGAGCCTGTGCTCTGCAACGGGAGAGGCCACAACAGTGAGAGGCCCGCGTACCGCAAAAAAAAAAAAAAAAAAAAAGTGATTTAAGGTCAATGATACAAGAGAACTCCAAGTAATTCCTCTTTCCTTCCTTCCGGCCCCCAGCTCTGTAGGAGCTAGACCCAAAAGAGAAGTGATAGATTGGAGGGGAGAAAGAAGGAATAAAACAGAACCGTCCCCCCTTGAGAATCCTATCCTCTAATTTGAAAATCTGATCAGCATAGAGGAGAGGAATATTTTGATTGGATAGGAAATTTACAAAATGATCAGAAAATTATGAAACCTGCCCAAGATTTCATTGAAGACACAGGACAGGACAATTCCACAGAGTATAGCAATGATTAAAAAAATAAATAAAATCAGGAATTCCCTGGCGGTCCAGTGGTTAGGACTCTGTGCTTTCAGTGCTGTGGGCCCAGGTTCAATCCCTGGTCAGGGAACTAAGATCCTGCAAGCAGCGCGGCGTAGCCAAAAAAATAATAACTAAATAAACAAATAAATAAAATCATTTTACACTCTACTGAGTTCAAACTCTTTGAAAAAATAGCTTCACATCAGTAGATAATTTGACCTGCAAATTATCCAAACTAAGTAAGACCACAAAATATAACCAAAGTATATGGATCAGTATTAAAGGATCAGAGAGTAAGGGAGATCATTTAGGCATTAAGAGCATGGGTTTTATTGCCAGACCAAACTGAGTTGTAGTCCCAGTTCTTCACTTTTTAGCTGAGTGACCATGGGCAAGTATTTTAGATTAACTAAGCCGTGGTTTGCTTATCTGAAATGTCCTCCAAAAGGTCAGGTTGACCAATCAGACTTCACCAAGTTCTGACACTCAAAGACTGTACTTTGGTTCAATCCTTTCTGTTGCTATTAGGTCTTTTTATCCCCCATAATAAACTATTAGTTCAAAAAACTAAGATTTCTCTTCAACTGATGGTTTTGCAGATTATGCTGACTCAGGATTTAAAAAGAAAGACAGAAATAAATTCCCAAAATATATTCTTCAGAACAGAAACTATAGTCATCATTGCCTGCAGGCTGGATCAGGCACATTTCACAGCTTCTAATTGCTCACGGGATTGTACAAATGCAGGAGTGGCCAGAATAGACAGGGCTGCTGCCTCTGGCTAGGCAGGCAGGGGTAGTAAAGGCTGAGAGGTAGTCTGCCTGCATTTCTCCAAGTTTTTACTCCCTGCAAGGCTCTGTCTGTCCAGAGGGGGTAGCTTTACAGTGCTGCATGGGCTTGTGGTAACCCGTATTATTGCTCTAAATTGTGTGTAAAATGATAGACTGCTAAGGAATAAGCTGTATTCTGCAACCCTCCTGTGAATTTTGTTGTGACCCTCCAAGGAAGAAATGGAAATAGATAAGTAAGCAGGACTTTGAGGTTGCAACGTAACAGGTGGGAGAAAAATCTGGCAAAGAGGGTATAAAGAAAGAGCTGTATATGGTTCTAGAAAACTCACTCTATGACATCAAATGAACCAAATATTTAAAAAAATGATTTGTCACAGTATCTATTAAAAATCTGATGTTTCTGCTATTATCAGAAACATCAGATAGATTAGATGATTAGATAGATTACAACACTTGCCACAGAGTGATAATCCTTATTTCTGAGTGAAGATCACTCAGGCCACGGGTCACTCAGTCCTCTGCTTTTCTCAATATGGAGTGAACAGAGAGATCTGATTGGTTCACTGTTAATAATTTCTGGTTAATTAGAATATGAACAAGATATGTGGGAAAATGCAGATGTGTTATTTCCTATGGGAGATATATTTATAGAAAGATGAGTTTTTAGAGCAAAAATATAAATGTTTATAGATGAAGAAACTAAGAAAAATTAAATGACTTATTATTTAGAAAAATTTCAACTCAGAGTAATTTAAATAAAAATATGAATCCCTATGCCAAAGATAACAGGTGTGATAGAGCAAAAAGGTAGTAAAGAAGTATTTCTCTAAATAAAACATTAGGGAAAAAAATTCAGAACAAGTCATTTGTATTCAAGTATTTATACTTCAGTGCACAGAGTGCAGTTAATAAGCACATGTAAACTGCTATTTTTTATGAGGCAAAAATATGATTTTCACTCTAATGATGATATCATATTAGAAGGGATTCCTTATTCAAAAGCTCTTCCTCTAATGTAAGAGGTCAGGCATAAGTAAACTCTCTAAAGTGAGCTATTCAGTCTTTCTCTTCTTTGTTTCTCTCCTTGTATTTTACAATAGTCAATATATATTTCATATTTATTGGAGAAAATTAGATCCATGATGCAGAGGGTAGTAGCAGAGAGCAATAAACAGCCCTTGGAAGATATTAAAAAGGACAGAGAAGCAAGCAAGTTGTATTATCATTCCTAGGTGTTCACTGTAGCAGACTGTGTTTTCTGACAGTGACCACAGAGATACGTTCAGTCTCACATGATCTTTCTCATAAGCTCTTCTGTTTCAAAGAATAGAACTCAGCAGGTGTTACTATGTGACTTCTAAGACTAAGTCATAAAAGGTAACATAGACTTCATCTAGCTCTTCACTCAGGATGTTCATGACTGGAGCCCAGCCACCATGTTATGAGGAAGCCCAGACCACATGGAGAGACTACATGTTAATTCTCCAGACAATAGCCCCAGCTAAGGTCCCAGCAAGAGCCAGCATCAATTACTAGCCATGTGAGTGAGAAATAAACCTTCACATAATTCTAGTACCAGGCGTCAAGCTGCCCCAGCTGATGACAAGTAGAGCGGAGATGAAGTACCCTAACAGACCTTTACATGAATTGCGGATTAGTGCACAAAATAAGTATCATTGTTTTAAGCCACGATGTTTCAGGATGGTTTGTTACACAGCAATAAGTAAGACAATCATAAAAAACATTTGGCCAGACGAGTATAATATTTCCTAATACAGATCAAAATACTAGGACAGTTTAGGAGTGATATATAGGGGACTTATATTTTGGATAAGCCATTGTTTTAGCACAGTGCTTACCACATAATAGATACATAATAAAAATTAATTTAATTTACTGGAAAATCACATTCTGATAAAGCAACCTGGACTTGGCATGCTATACTCTCAGCCAGAAGAATAAAGAGTCAATAAGAAAGAGTAAAGGGGATATCTGTTAGCATGCACAGCATTCTTTCTCCTTTCTTTTGGTGGTAGCACTCTACACTTCTGGTTGTGAAATGAACAAATTTCCATACCATGTACTTAGGATTGGACTGCCAGTAATGGTGCTTCAACCCCTGCCATGTGGATGAAGTGATGATTCAGTTCGGCTAATAAGAATGCTGCACCCCCTGCTGTAACAATGATTGGTTCTCGGATAGGCAAGTCATCAAAGTAGATCCAATTAGTATCTTCCCTGACTGAGAGCAAGAGGACCTCTCTCTGTCTCATTCTCTCTCCCTCTTTCTCCCTCCCTCCCTCCTTCTCTCTCTCTCTCTCTCTCTCTCTCTCTCTCTCTCTCTCTCTCCCCCTCTCATTTTCAGTTGTAAGGATGCCAGCAGCCATCTTCCTGCTCCTGGAGAAAGCCTGATTAAGAATGAAGCCTGGGGCTTCCCTGGTGGCGCAGCTGGGGCTTCCCTGGTGGCGCAGTGGTTGAGAGTCTGCCTGCTGATGCAGGGGACACGGGTTTGTGCCCGGTCCGGGAAGATCCCACATGCCGCGGAGCGGCTGGGCCCGTGAGCCATGGCCGATGAGCCTGCGAGTCCGGAGCCTGTGCTCCGCAATGGGAGAGGCCACAACAGTGAGAGGCCTGCGTACCGCAAAAAAAAAAAATAAATAAAAAAGAATGAAGCCTGAATAGGAAAAATTGGAGCCAAGACATGAAAAGAGAGAATAAGCTGTTGATGATGTCACGTCAGACTGCAGAACCAGTAGTGCCTGATGCTAATCTCACTCTTCTTTCCAGTTATGGAACTCAAAACTCTCTCTCTTTGCTAAGATTTTGGTTACTTATTAGCAAAAATTGGTATTGAATTGGTATCCTAATTTGTATTAATGGAAGCTGTTCAACCAATATGAATCATTTGGAAAAGTAGAAGTGACAGAAACATTGGGAGATTAACATGATGTTTTCTTAAAGGTCATAATGCTCAGAAGAATACTGGGGAAAGTCAGACAGTTCAGATGAAAATATAGCAACAGTTTCATAGCCAGCATCTACAAAGGAAGATAATTTAATAATGCTATATAACATTCTAAATTAAAGAAATTTTAACTATGTATGTAATCACAAACAATCTCACTATTAGAAAAATGAAGATGTATCCAAAAAATAAAAGCTGACTCTGTTCTCTGATACTAAATTAATTACCATCTGTTTTGCTCTAACAGAATGGCTTATTTTCCCCCAAAATCTTAGATACCGAAAATTGTTTTGCAAAAAACAGTCATTTTAGAGGAAATAAAAGAGGATGGAGCCTAGACATTGACAACCTCATCATAACAAACTTTTTTTTTTTCTTGAAGAAATTTCAGTGATAAATGGATTCTTTAGGCAGAAGTATATTCTCCACTGAAAGCTAAAATAATAAATTGGCTGATCAAAAAATGACAAACAAACCCAAACACCACTGAGAAAATTCTGAAGAGGCTTAACCAATATGAAAGTATTTTTAGATCATTAAAATACATTTCAAAATAATTCTCAGGTATAAATAATATAATGAAGCATTTGAGAAGTCAACCATTCAAAGTGGCTAGGTGTTTACAGAGCAAGCAATAGGTTTTTTTCCTATGTGAATACTGTATCCTCTATGAAGGCTGGCATAACACAAATAATCTGTCCTAATTAATCAGTGTGTTATGTACATGGGAGCTGTAAAACAGAGCAGTACTTTTAAAGATGGACATCTGTTTACAGTTCTAGCCTTATTTGTTAGGGTTATCTCTGAACAAACTTGAACTTTAAATGGTGGCCATAAAAGATGGAAAAAGAGGTATATGCACAGAAATCCATTCCGAAAAGCTATATAAACAGCTAAATTGTCTCAGGAAATTATAGTCCAAAAGGTAGTGAAAATTTTTTTTCTTTTTAATTTATTTATTTCATTTTATTTTTGGCTGAGTTGGGTCTTCGTTGCTGCATGCGGGCTTCCTCTAGTTGCGGTGAGCAGGGGCTACTCTTTGATGAGATACGTAGGCTTCTCACTGAGGTGGCCTCTCCCGTTGCGGAGCATGGGCTCTAGGGGGCACGGGCTTCAGTAGTTGCGGTTCATGGGCTCAGCAGTTGTGGACATGGGCTCAGCTGCTCCGCAGCACGTGAGATCCTCCCGGACCAGGGACTGAACCCGTGTCCCCTGCATTGGCAGGCGGATTCCCAACCACTGCACCACCAGGGAAGCCCGGTAGTGAAACTTTTAAAAATGCTATTACTACTACTACTACCAACACAACAATAATAATACAATGGTAATATTGATAGGAATGGTCTTTTTAAATGTGTGGAACAAGGAGAACAAGGAAAGGATTGGACCACCTCACTGAACAGAAAATATAAAGTTAACAAATGATAGGAAATGAATGTGCTTCAATTTCACTCACATCTTCTATGGAAGAAAATCACTTTTAAACTGAGAAAGGGGGAACAAACATGGTTGAGGAAATTGAAACCTAAGATGGATGAGGAGATAGTAAAGTGTCAAGATGCTGTAAGACAAGTTCAAGTTTCTCAGCTCAGAAAAATGGCATCTCACAGCACAAAAGGAACTTTCAGCTGTGAGCCTGGAACCACGCTAGCAATCTCCATGAAATCCTCAACAGGAAGTATGCCAGAAAGATTGTGACAATTAAATGTTTAAATTTTTAAAAAGGGATGCAATCAGACACCAGGAAGCTTGATTTTAATTTAAAAGTTTTATAATTTAAAAATGTCTAGGGTTTATGATAAAATTAGTTGAAAAAACATTTAGAAAAGAAAGTAGTAATCAGTAGGAGCCAGTAGAGGTTCACCAGAGATAAACTATGCACCACTAGTACAATTTCTATTTGCACAGAAATATTGTAGAAAGAGTGGATAAATTGAAAATAGTGTATTCCAGTTCCTTCACTTCCTAACTATAATTGTATTCACAAATACAACTGGACAAATAGCACATGCCACATAAGGTGATATGTTTGTATAAACTTTTATACAAACTTATATAAAACACTTAAGAGCCCTACAGATGATTAAGGCAGTAGAGCATGGCAATTAAAAGCATAGATTCTGGAGCTAGACTGCCTGGTTTTGCCATTTAATCTATGACTTTGGGCAAGTCATGTAATTTCTCTACACCTTTTCATCTTAAAAAATGAATGGTAATAATACCTCTTCATAGGTTTGTTGGGAAGGTTAAATGAATACATGCCAGTAAAGCAGTGAGAACAGTGTCTGGCACAAAGTTAGAACTGAATAATGTTAATTTTTATTGTCACTGTTATTCTTTCTCAAATTAGGACAAAGTGGAGAAACACAAACAAACTACAATATGTATGTTTGTTTTGATGGAATGAACAAATACAAGTAGTACCTAATATATGTGAGGCACCGGGGTAGGAGCTAGGGTCACAGAGATGGAAGGAGAAAGTCATGGAAGAAGGACTCTAGGGTCATAACAGACTCAGCTCTGTTCAATGTCT
Organism: Hyperoodon ampullatus; assembly: GCF_949752795.1. Classification (NCBI taxonomy): domain Eukaryota; kingdom Metazoa; phylum Chordata; class Mammalia; order Artiodactyla; family Ziphiidae; genus Hyperoodon; species Hyperoodon ampullatus. Next base: position 47,440,277 of record NC_136930.1, on the reverse strand, counting down.
ACAACATTGACTCACATTTTTTTGATTTTTTGCTACTGCCACTAGTATTACCTTAACTAATATATGGTGAGTATACCACCATTTATCCTTTCCTACTTAGAAAATAGATATACGTTTTTAAACTTTGCTGACTTTAAACTGAAAAATCCCTATCTAGTTGTTACTTTAGTTTTAATTCCTTTGATTATTAGAGAAGATGACATAGTTGTGTGGTTAGGACGTTATAAATGGTGAACAATTTCAACAGGACAAAAGACCCAAGGGATTTAGTTGATTAAGAGTAGAACATAAACCAAAAATTTGATCACACATATAAATGTTATGGGGGATTGATTGATGCTTATGAAAAGGGAGGAAATAGCGTCGTGAAATTGCCCAGCAGTCAGACAGACCTGGACTACTTCAGATATGGACACACTCTTTAGAGGGGACAGCAGTGAACTATCTCAATGAGGAGGACTGGGATATTGCTCCTGGAATACAGATTCCTTAAAGAACTGGGGGTGGCATAACTCAATAACAGTAATGAGGGGGACAAGAACAGGCATCTCTTTGGGGTAGATATACTTCTCATCACCTCATTATGAAAAATAGCTCAGTTTACTTGTACAATGGACATGATGATTTAAAACTTAAGAAACCAGAAACCCCGGCTTGTTGGACAGATATCACACTCTAAACGCATTCAGTTTGCATCAGTCCCTCTTCCCAATATGCCACAAAACACACACAAAAGTGCATGCACATACACATACAAACACCAGCACACACACTTACACACAATCACATTTTCTATTAGAGTCTTGATTAAGCACTTAGTTTGTGCCATACCCCATTCTAAGTGTTTTATACGTATGAAGTGATTTACAAAAATTCACAACAATTCTTTGAGATAAATTCTATTATTATCTCTATTGCATAGGTGAGAAAACTGAAGCCCAGAGAGGGAAATTATGTGCCTGCTGTCACACAGCTTGTGAGAGGGATAGCTGGGATTTGAAACGTGTAGTCTGACACCAGGTCAAGTGTAGCTAAACCATAACTTTAAGGCTAATAATTAAAAACACAGAAGTAAACTAACAACAGTAGTGATATACTTTGGGGAAAAAATTAGGGAAAAATGTGAAGGAGATCCCCAAATTTTTTGAAGTGGATTTTCATAATAAGGCGTTTCAATATGCTCATTGACTTATTTGTAGGAATAAAATTATTTAAAACCTTGCCATAAAAATATGCACACATATTTATCTTTAATTAAAACAACATGCTGTAATTCTAACACCTAGGAATATTTTCCTAATACCTGAGCTTACTTTTTCAACTTTGCAACATACAACTTAACGACAATAACAAGATTACTTTTTCATCCATAAAATGGGGTTATGTGTGCTTACTTTCCTCCATTAATGTTATAAAATTATATACTTAAAGCTATATTTTTAGTTTTCAAATTAAATCTACTAAAGTCTGCCATGTAAGTAAAATACAAGTCTGTGTCCACATGTTCCTGATATGCCATGACATCTTTCATGTGGTTGCAGTACAGAATTACCTTTGAATCTCAACCCTTGTACACAGTCTGACAGTACTTCTGCCCTCAGTCTTTAGTCTCTAATTCATTCTGTATCCAAATGTGAAAACAATTTCTTTCAATATCCTGCTGTTTCTTTTTTCTCTAAGCATTAACTTGTATATATATTCTATTTTCTTATTACCTAAATTTACAACATGGCTTTCAAATTCTAGCTAAAATCTGAATTCCTACACTCTTTCTTCCTCTATGCACTTTTCCTTATTCTCCTGTGTATCCGTGATATGGCTCTTTCTTCTTTATAACAATTAAAATCTCAACTGAAAAGCCTTACGTGTATATTCATTAGCTATGATCCTATCCTTACTCTGTATTGCCTCAGCATGGATTAGATATGTCCATTTCTCTGTGTTGATCAAGTTTTATTGTTACAGTGTCATTTGTAATGATGATCTTGGATGGGCCAGGTCTTCCAAATGTTAGTGAGTGATCCACTTGTTTCAAATAAAACTTGATAAAACCCAGAGGCATATATAAAATGGTAGAGTAATGCAAATTCCACAACATTTCAGATCAACAGACATTATCCAAGTTGGACTTCATCTGTGTTTCCGTGGGACTTGGAAATTATCACATTCTCCTTTGTGTTATAATTAGATTATAAATAACTTTTTCTGCACAGAGATCTATATATAGTAGGTGCTTATTAAATTAGTTTGTTAATATAATTGTGTTATAATAAATATGTAAAATTAAGAATCTATCATGTATGCTTACATATTTTTAAGACAATCGGTGCTTTTAGATACAGATCATGATACCAGGTTGTGTCTGTGAAAGTAATCTATGTTTAAAATGATCTAGACCAGTTAAGAACTTTACAATAATATGAAATATAATCTGTTATAAAAATAATAATACAATCCAAGAACTAAGAGTAATTTCACTGATCATTTCTTTAGTAAGACCCTCATTGCATGTAAATTTACATTTACAAATAAAAACGTACATTTAAAAGTATGCTTTTGTTTCTAATTCAATAGGGAAAATAGTTATTTAAATACATACTTTTCTGGAGAAAAATAAATACCGTATGCTAACACATATGTATGGAATCTAAAAAAAAATGGTTCTGAAGAAGCTAGGGGCAGGACAGGAATAAAGACGAAGACATAGAGAAGAATGGACTTGAGGACACGGGGAGGGGGAAGTGTAAGCTGGGACGAAGTGAGAGAGTGGCATGGACATATATTCACTACCAAATGTAAAATAAATAGCTAGTGGGAAGCAGCTGCATAGCACAGGGAGACCAGCTTGGTGCTTTGTGACCACCTAGAGGAGTGGGATAGGGAGGGTGGGAGGGAGACGTGAGAGGGAGCAGATACAGGGATATATGTATGTGTATACTGATTCACTTTGTTATACAGCAGAAACTAACACAACAATGTAAAGCAATTATACTCCAATAAAGATGTTAAAAAATACATATACTTTTCTGAAGTGAATATAAATTAATATTTAAGAAATAAAAATGATTTAATATTTTAAATTTCAAATTTCTCAAAGTGAGACATCCCTCAGAAAAGCTTGCTATATTAATTTTTTCTTCAATAATTCCTTCTCCTGTTCCTCAAAATTATATTCATAAAATATGTTTGGTTCCAATTAACTATTTACACGTACTCCAAAATCACAATTTTCATCCCTGATTGAGCCTGCTGCTATGGAGGTTACAAATTAAGGCCCCAAAGAAAAGATAGCTAGAAAGCTGAGACTACTGAAGATCTTCTTATATGAAAGCAGCAATATCAACAAATTCTTATTTGTCCTCTAATACTTTTTATCTTTTATAAGATTTATATAAAATACAGAAAGATTATTTTAGAAGACTACATTGGCTATTTTTTAAAGTCTCTGAAAAAAATACAAAGAAATTTTTCATTTCTACCCAATGTTTGAATAGAAATACCTGATACATGCTGATACCTGTAAGAAATAGAATACACACATTCATAGACACACATTAATCCTTTCTTTAGCCCCGCTCTCCTCTTCCAGTATTTGACTCACATAAAATAATGACTAAATGACTGAAAAAGAAGGATACTAACTGTGTGACACTGCTGGTGTTTCAGGAAATGTGCTGAGTGTTTTCATATTTTTATTGTCATAAAAACTCTTTAATGTAGGTATTATTGTCTAATTATTACAATTGAGGGAATTAAGGTCTCATTATTGATGTTATAAAGATGATAAGTGATCAGTCAGAATTAGAAACAACAGCTGTCTTTTCTTTAGTCTGTTTTCTTAATAGTTTTAAAGAAAACACCTAAACTTCTTTTGGTTAGTAAGACTGTAGTTGGTATGTAGAAGGCTGTGGAAAATATTCTAGGGATATTTCTGAAGTAGGAAGTCATATCTGATTATAGTTATTATTTCCCACTCAGGTAGCTAGAAGGGGCTTTTCAGTTCCATTTGCCTCTTTAAAACACAACTGCTTGTTCCCTGAGAGACTGTCATTCAATTATTTTAAAATATACATTTCTATACTAGTAAAATTTGAGTACCTGATATTAATAGAAGATAGACATAAGCTATCTATACTTGAAAATCACAAATTTGGAAAATGTCTTCAGATATCTTTAAAGAAATGAACTCTAGGCTAAGTATGAAAGAATGATTAGAATGTGTTTTATTAAAATTAAACAAAACATATGGAGATTTTACCATAAACTTTTTGTGTGTGTGTGTGTGTGGTACGCGGGCCTCTCACTGTTGTGGCCTCTCCCTCTGCGAAGCACAGGCTCTGGACGCGCAGGCTCAGCGGCCATGGCTCACGGGCCCAGCCGCTCCGCAGCATGTGGGATCCTCCCGGACCGGGGCACGAACCCGCGTCCCCTGCATCGGCAGGCGGACTCTCAACCACTGCGCCACCAGGGAAGCCCTACCATAAACTTTTGCTGAGGAAAGTCCACTTAACAGATTTAGGCAAGACATAAAATTTCAGTCCCTCTCCAGTGCACAGAGCAGTGAAAGAATAAATGGGAGATTCTCGATGGCTGCCTCTTAATTGATGAATGCCAATATTCAGTGACCCACAGTGATATGAGAAGCTGGGGAGATGAACAATTATATTGGAGAGTTTGGGTACAAAAGACAAGAGGTTAAAGACTCTGAGCCTTGTTCCTTATCACAAGAACCACCTGACCTGAGAGGATTGAACAGAAAAAGGAAAAGTGTTCAAGTATATTAAGTTTCTTTCCAGGACTGAGTGAGTTTAAACCCCTTGGATTTAGGGCAAGAAAAGGCAAAAGATCAAGAAAAGAATCATTAAATATTTCACTTTGTGTAGAAGATATAATTGATATGTTTGGCTCTTTGGAATAAGCATAGGAGAGGTTTAAGTTTTAGAAGATGGTGAGATCTGATGAGCAAAAAGCCAAGTTAGAGTGGTAAACAGTTCAATTCCATCCACATACAAAGGAAAAAGGAAGGAGAAGGGAGGCCATGAAGGGACCCATCCATCATGCACAATACAAATAAAGGACTGTCACTCATTTTCCTAATGTCAAAAAAAAAGAACTATTTAGCAATTTTTTGACACCAAGAAAATCATTTGTAATAGCCTTCTTTACTTTTCAATTCATCCTTAAATTTAAAAGAGAGAAAAAAGTCCATTCAGTTGTTTCTATTATAAGTCAGTTCATCATTTATGAATCCATGTCAGTGTCTTAGTTTTTTCAGTGAAATAGCTAATTCATATTGTATTCACAGTCACTACTTCGTAGTGAATCACTGCCTGTCATCTGACACTGAGCATCTCGAAACCATTTTCATCACTCTTCTTGTTCTGATCTGCACATATGGTAATAATTAGAAATACGATACCTTAAATTTATTTAAAATACCCAGTGAATTTAGGATATAGTAATAAAACCAGCATAACTCATATTTCACAGGAAAAAATATGTTAAACTATATGAACTAAATTATAATCATTAATTATAGATAGAAAAATCATAATGATTTCAGAGTAGAAAGATAAAATATAATTTTTACAAAAAGATACAGTCCCATCAAAATATTTACAACTCTCATATAGAGTGTTCAAATATGAATGAAATGCATACAATAGAAAATTTTTGAGTTTTAAGTCACTATTTTTATTTCAAAACAGAAAGCCCAGGAGAAGTTTCCTCTCCCCAAATATACCTACAATTGTCAAGTCCTTCTAATTCATGCCTTTAAATGAAAGGGTTGAGTATACAAGGTCAGTGAAATTGTTATTTATGGTTGAAATGTTTTTGCTACATCTATTTTAAGAAGAGTCATTTTTCATTTCATTTTTAAAATTGCTTTAAAGTGTTTAGCTGACTCTACAAAATTACTCAATGTGCAACTAGCAGTTTCCTCTATTTTCAAGTATAGGTAGCCTAAGAATTATATAAGATTTTACAATTAAGATGATTATGTTAAAATTGTATCATTTAACTGTTCTGATGTTTATGGTAATCATCACCATCTTAATTATTTTACTATGACTATAAAACATTTTCCTCTTTAATATGTTTCTCATCCTTTTATTCGTTTTGGTTTACTTCTGAGGAAAAAATACAGTCATAATTTAAATCATTCATTAGTAATACAGACTTTGTACCCCAATGCCAGTATTTTATGTTAAGATGGCCTATAGTTAGGAAGATCCTTGTTTTGTAACTGAAACAAATCTCTCCAAATATCACTGCTCCCTGTCTCATTTTCCTTAGGAAATGTACCTCTCAACTCAGTTGTTGTTTTAAAAACTTATGATTTTGATTATTTTTTCCTTTTGAGTTTTGCTAAACTCAAAATGCATAGGACCTACTTACTGGTGAATATTTTAAAATATTTAAATTCCCATTTTCTTTGCTGATCAATATTAGCAACTCTTCTCTCTAAGCTAAAAGAGCACATCAGCCTTGTCGTGCAGACCAGCAGAATCTGCAGCTGTGTGAGTCTCCAAACACAGGAAGAAAGCATTGCTGAAGCTACACTAGAGTATTAAGGAAACCAGTCCTGGCAGTGCTAGATTCCAGGAGTTGGGGAATTAACATACAACAGATTTAAAGATCAGAAAAATAAAACATCAACAACTAAGCAAGGTTCAGTAATTTTATTTGGAAATTGCAAGAATCCTGGAACTGGAAGTTTATGTATTGTGATGCTTGAACTGTACACTTTGTGGAATGACTTCAGCTATCGACCCTTTTAGAAACCCAAGGAGATTTAGAAGTGTAACTCTTAAGTTAAAATAAGAAGTAATCAAGTCTCCCCAAAATAAGACTTTATCATAAGACTGAGGACAATAGTCAAAACAATGAGTACTGAGAAATTATTATGATTATTTTATATTCTTATTATTACTATCCAAGGTCTCTAGGTATTTGAAGAATAAAAATTAAACAAAAACAAACATTTCATTTGTAGGTAGACAAAAACTAAATGACTAACCTTGACTTTCATCAGCACTCAAGATCCCACACAACCAATGGCAGACTTCATTGTTTAAAGACTACTTGGGGATGATTAAGAAAGAGATGATGTAATCTATATGTGATAAAGAGAGATATAATATTCTCTACTGGAAGGCATTCCTATCATGTCACATCAAAGTCTAGCAAAACGTTGAAAGTTAGAAATGTTATCAAGCATTAGCAGGCATTTAAAGAACGTCTCTTGAATATTTCTAGCATAAAAAAGTATTTCATGTGATGTAAATGAATGGTAATTTTCTGACTTTAAAAGAGAGCTGTGCCAGTACATTTCAGCGTTCTGGACCCAATTCTGCAAACATGGAGACGCTTTCAATTTGCTCTGCCTGCCTTCCCGCCTTAGATGGCTGCGATTGCAGCGAAATTAATCCATTTAAAAATCTGCGGCTTAAACTTAAGGATTTTCAGTTTTTTCCCCCTTCTCCCTTTTTTTTTTCTTAGAATATCAATAAGTTCCAATTGAAGAGCGGATTCTTTTGCAATTCAGGCATGTGCCGGCGATAACGGGCGAGTTGGCATGAAGAGAGGCAGAGATGGATTAATTATGCAGAGAACATGGAAATTCTGCTTATCATCGGCTAGCAAAGGAGCCCGGCTCACATAATCAGCAAACGAAGGGAGAGGAAAAAATAACAATGCAATGGCACCTTCCAGCCCATCATCAGGATTTTTTTCTACCCCCGCCCCTTGTAATTAAAAAATAACATACACTTATAGCCCTATCTCCTGGGCAGGCAAGGAGTGGATGTCCACAAAATAATTGCGCTGGGATATTAGAGCTGGCAACATGGGCTGTCCATTCCTGCTTGCTCTTCCTCTCACCCTCTCTCTTTTGGCTCTCAAGGCACTTTGCTTCTGAACTCAGTCCAAATCAGATGGATGTCTCAGGTGACATTCTAGCTCACTTTCCAAAAATCCCAAATAGGTACTTTATCATGATCCAAGCAAACACACATACATATATGATAAATATTTGAAGGTCTGACTCTGGGGGAAGGCTTGGACCTGATCACCTGTGGACTCTCTGGTCATTTTTTTTTCCTTTTTTTTTTTGATGAAACCCATCCAAGTAACCTTCTTTGCAAAGTGACTTGATTAAAATGGTGGGTTGAGCAATGGCTGTGTTAATCTTCTCAAACGATTTAACTTATTTAGAACTTTTTGTTTCTTTTCCCTTTGCCGATTCATTTTATAAATTCAAGTATTTATAGTCAATGATTGCAATGTTTGTGCCTTCTAATCAGAATTCACAATTCTGTATCGTTACTCTAAAATCTGACAGCTTGATGCTTTGTATTTCTCTAAAGGCTGAAAGTGACGACAGTGAACCTAGTTTATTGCTTTAAAGAAAATAAAATTTAATCTCACACTTGTATCCATGTGTTTTCCAATCCTGAAAATTAGGATGCAAACACGAATGTTAAACAATGATACTCCTGACTGAACGCCATCGAAGTGGGTTTTTTCTACTTTGATCGTCACCCAAATAATTTGACCTAATTACAGGCTAAGTCCAAAGAAGCTCTGGCCATGAGAGAGGCCAGCTCTTCCTGCAAAAGTTATTGGTGAGCTAGAGAAACAGAAAGATGAAAATAAACCCAGGAAGACAACAATGATGGAACATATGAAGGAAAGATGTTGTTCCAAAGTGCAGTAAACTGGAGTCAGAAAGCTGGCAGACTCTGGAAATATAATTTATTCATAGAGTTCCACCAAGCAGGGGACCAGTGTGGGGCGCAGTTCACATGCTTGTGGGAATGCTTTAAGTGACAGTGAGGGTAATAGACTGATTTGTTAGACTTAACAATTTCCACATCTATGCATATAGATGCACACACACACTCTAGGACTTGACGAGTATTATGGAAAACAAAGACTGAGTAAAGGGATCAAGTGAATGTTTGGAGATATTTGTGATTATAGACTTTGTTAGTTCCTGAGAGAGCAAAGGGAAAATAAAATTAAAAAAACACATTCAAGTGGGGGAGCAGGGTTCAGGATAAAGAGAAGTAGAGAAGAGAAAGAATCCTAATTAAGAGAGAATAAGAGAAGAAAGAATATGGTATAAAGAATATTAGAATTGATAGTAGAAATTATGATTTTTATGTCTAGTTATTTTGTAAATGTATACATACAAGATACGTTTAATAGGAATTAAATATATAAATAGAAAGTCATTCAAGTGTGAAGCCCTAAACCAAGAAATGCCCAAATGCATAAATTAGGGACCACAAATTTTGTGGAGGGGGATACAAGTTACCAGGGATTTTGGAGCCCAGCCACACAGACTGGGGGAATACAGCTGGGATAACTCAGCTGTCCGTTATCATTGAATGCCTACTTTCCTACAACTCAGTCCCCTCAAACTCATTTAGTATCGCTTTGACTCAGCTTCTTAAACTATTGCTGGTGTAACTAAACCGACCTCTTAGAAATTCCTAGATAAAAGATAGAATAAACAATGAACAGCAGTGAGTAAATCTTTCTGGGACCAATTATCAGACCAAATCTGATTATTTTGCATATTAGAAGGAGAGATGAAGTCATAGCTAGCAAAGGTGATTATAAAGTATTATGTATACGAACTTACATATTCTCTGCAAAATAAATTACTCATCTTTGGGGCTAGTTTAATTCAGTCAGACACTAGAAAACAATTTCCTAGAGGCTTACCAGGTGAGCAGAGTCATCTCAAATCATATCCATAGTGGTGGCCCTTTAGATGTTGTGTTTGGTGGTCTAGTGTTTTCTAACCTTAGCTGCACGTTAGAATCCCCTGGGAGGCTTTGCAAAAATACTTATGCCTGAGCCCCACCCCATACGAAACTGCTGGGGATGGGGTCTGGATAAAGATACCTATCTATATATTATTATATTATATTACATACATATGTAAGTATATATATATTTTTAACTTCCCAGGTGATGCTAATGCACAGGCAGAGTTGAGGACCAGTTGTTGCCTAGCCTCATTTACTGCCCTCCATTGGAATCCACTTAAAATCCAAAACACTCTCAAGGCCAGGACCGTCATTAAACTAGACTGTGAGCACCATGAGGGCAGCGACCACACTGCTTGTTATCTGCTTCCTCCCCAGCACCCAGTCCTGTGCCTCTTACATAGCAGTTTCTCAAAAATAATTTTGACTGAATAAAGCAAACAGGAACCAAAAAGGCAGAGGGCTTTCTGCCTCCCTTTAATCCCAGCCGCCTCCCCGGCTCCACATTCTACCCAGCCAGTCTTGACAGTTTGGAAGCTGTTCCCGAGGTTTTCTTAAAGCCTGTGCTTGGAACTTTATAGCATCAGCATACTTCTATAATCTTTTCTACTTCCTGAAAACATGTCTTAACATCTTTTACAAGAGAACGTAGATAATAGAATTCTCAGTAACCGTAACTGTAAATGGATTTGTAATCTACCCATGATTAAAATTATTTTCATCATGAAGTAGAATTCTCATTATTGTTGCAATTTTAATATTATCAACTCCAAAGTGTCTTGGTGATTGATAATATAGACAGCGAAAACCTATATTATAGTAATTAAATTTAAAATGAATCAGCCATCCTTATATGTCTCAGTACAGTACCTGATTATTTGAAAACAATTATCTTCGCATGTCACCTAATGCCACACAGCACTTGGAGCTGCTACAAGAAATTGTTCTCAGTCACAAAGTTGCTGCAGAGTCGAAAACCACAGATACTGTGCCGTAGGTGCCCCAATGAGTATTTTCTCCATTAAAATGCATAAATATCGCAAAAGTGGGCTATAACCCAGGAGGAATGCAGGCCTGAATTAGGAAACCTTTGAACAAAACCTTCAGGCTGAAATGTGCATTCATCACGGGTAAGTCTCACTGACTTTAAAGGAAATGCTTTCTCCAGGAAACCCCAGAAATCATGGGCCCAAGAGCCTCAGTCTGATTTTGAGAATTAGGTTTTTCTTTTCTGATCAGAGCCAGGCTGTAATGCCTAATGCTTTCTTCATTGGATAGATTGTCCTTCAAAGGAAATGTCTCTCTTTATAAATTAAATTAAATATTACTACATTTCCCCAATGTCTTCTCTTATTTCTTTAGTTGAGAGTTGACAGAAACATGCATTTCTCCACTGCAGGAAGGGGCTCACTCTTCTGCTTTTCTTAATCTTACACTTTTTGCAATTCTTTTCAATAACAAGCCTCTCCTTTCCGGATACTCTGTCTCCACGCTCTCCTCATACACATTTTGGGGAAAAAAATTAGTACAAAAAAATTCTTCCATACTTGGTTCATTTGCAGATTTTACCAGGCTTGCAAAAAGCACACCTGTTGTGCTGTCTGGATTTCCTTTTCTGATCATAGGCTTCTGACAAAGTGGGGGGGGGTGGAGATTTTTATCAAACGCTCTTCACCGGACAATGAATTTTCTTCACCATTTGAATGTAGCTGTGGAATGCCTGAGTGATTCATTACAGCAGATTCTGAAGTATGACAATGGGCCGCAGAAATGACTGATGGTATCTTTTTCCTGATTTCATTTCCCTGATCCTCTTCATCCCTTGGCCTGTGTACCTCGATTAATTAGAAACCAGGGATTTTCACTCATCAGCTGATGGGTTTCATGCTCCACTCTGTCACAAATCTGCTGCCTGCACTATCTCTCTTACAGCCGGTGACTGCTTTAAAAACTTTCCCTTCTTTTTTTTTTTTTTTTTCCTTTTTTGAAGCAGTGCTTTGTGACTACAGGTTTAGGTCTTTTAAAGATTCAGACATATTTTTTTAAAAGAGATTAAAAATTAAAGTAGATTCAAAATCTCTGATTAAGTTAATCCCTATCCAAATGATACTTGTCCAAAAATGAACTTTTTGAAGAGATAATAATATAAATGTTTCATAGTGTTCAGTTTTCTAAGTTCTTTTTTCAAGGTATAATAATTGAAGTATTATGTAAAGACTGAAAATAGATATAAATATGATTTTTGTGTGTGAGCACTAAAGCACATATGTTCATTTCACATGCATTTTGGGGTATTTATACCATATTTTTAAAATCAAATGCATTCAAATTCCAGTTGAATAAGCCATTTTATAATAGCATCCTGAAATAAATCATTGAACCATTATTGTTTCTGAAGGAATTATTTTATAATTGAAACATGCTCCCCCTTAGGGTATATACCGAATTAAATCACATGATGATATAATCCCCAAGGAAGCAAATCATAATTAAATAGTATTTAAAATGCAGGATATTTTATAGTAAAACTCTCCCTTGGAAATCTAAAATAATTCTTGATTCAAAGGTGAAAAGCACATAAATTATTTTCACTGAAGTAAAGTGAAGCTACCTACTACTGAACGATTATTTACTAGAGTATTTTTCTCCATATTAATTTATCCAACATCAACTTTGAACTGGGTCCCAGAATTAAAAGCAAAGCCCTCCATTTTTAAATGCCAGATCCTCAGACTTGGGGAGAGAAAGTTGTGAGGAGAAGCAATGTACATTTTCATAGTTTTGCCAGCAGTAGAAGATGGAGATGCTTTAAGGGTTTCATCCTGTAAGTCAGATTTTTACAATTTTGGAAGTCATAAGAAGAGGAAAAAATAGGAGTTTGGGGAGGAGTATCTACTCCCTGCCATCTAAGGCTTCTTACTCTTCTTTCCATTCTTGCCAAGAAAGAGCTGTACACCTGAAAAAACTCTTCAGAATGACCAAGAAAAGCCTTGGTCAGAATTAAGGCTAAGTCTTATCTATCATGACTGTGCTAAAGAAAACCAGTACTCAAGTTAGCAATTTAAAAAAAATTTTTGACTGAGCACAAAGTAAACAGGGCAGCAGGAAAAGCTACCATGCTTCTGTTCCAGAGATATAAGAAGGGATACGCCCAACTATGCTATTAAATCTTTGTGACACATTTATTTCTATGTATTGAAATCCAAATTACCAAAGATATTGATTACATTCTCTGGTTAATAATGGACCACAGTATTGAATTTTGTTCCAGATGCAAGGCTAAATTTTTTTTGTTGTTGAACTGGTCTACCACAGACTTACAGATTTGAAGCAAAGTGGATTTCATAGGAGTCGGATCAATTTCTCTTCCTGTTGTATTTTTTAAAGCTTTAGTAACGTTGAAAATGGACATGAGAGAGGTCAGGAAAATACACCTTGAGCTTACATAGATGTGAAGGGAAATCCATTACTTTTTGAAGTTTTTGAAACTTCTTGTTACATCATACTTGACTTTGAGGAAAAAAAGAGAACCATACCAAATTTCAAGTCACCCCCCAAACAAATTAGGAAATGGGTAAAAAAAAAAAAAGGTCATTTAATTTTAAATAGCCTATGCTTTTGCAAATTAATATTTTCCATATAGAATGTTACCTTTTACTTTTACCTCTCCTTTAAAATGGGCCAAATCACTATCATTATGCTAGCTGGGCCTAAAATGCTGTCTATGTAATATACTTTTCTTTAGCAGTAAAGCAAACGAGCTATGGAACAGTTGGAGAGTACTTTATTTTAACAACAACACAAGTGTGCTGATAATCTGGAGTATCAGGCCCATCTGTAAATTTCCCTAATTTGCTAAGTCTTTCCCTAACACTACCAATATTGTGATAATGCCACATGCTCTTGGGTACCTGCGAGTGCCAGGCACAGGGAATAACACTCATGAACAGACACAGTTTCAAACATAGGCAAGTCTGTGGACTGTGGCATTGCTTCCAACTGACCCTTGGCTTTAGCTATCTCACAGCATTTACTTGTGACAGGCCTGGAGAGTCACCCGTTTAGATCTTGGGTATCTGATCAATTAGATTAATCATTTCTTTCCCTGAAATGTTGCTTCTAAATACACTTTTTCAAAATAACTTAATAGACTAAAATTTGCTATCTGATTGGCTAACTCTAAGATACCAAGCCTGGAAGGTTTTCTTTTCTTTTAATATAGCAATTTAGAGATGAAGAAATGGAAACATTCTCGAAGTAAGTGCAGTGAGTGATTTTACCAAACTTTGTTGACTAATAAGCAAGTGTAAATGAAAACCAGAGCTTTCATCAAATGGTAATTTCTGATCAAAATAAGGCTTGGCATTCGAGTATTCCCATGCACCATCAACTCTAAGCATTTTAATAACCGTTTGCCTTATTCTTTCAAGAACTTTTTTTTTTAACATCTTTATTGGAGTATAATTGCTTTACAATGGTGTTTTAGTTTCTGCTTTATAACAAAGTGAATCAGCTGTACATATACATATATCCCCATATCTCCTCCCTCTTGCCTCTCCCTCCCACCCTCCCTATTCCACCCCTCTAGGTGGTCACAAAGCACTGAGCTCATCTCCCTGTGCTATGCGGCTGCTTCCCACCAGCTATCTACTTTATATTTGGTAGTATATATAAGTCCATGCCACTCTTAAGGTGACTGAATGGCAACATAATGGGCTTGGGTACTCTGTTAAAAATACTCAGATATCAGCATATATGGAGCAGTGGGCCAGTGGAAGAGAGTCTACATCTGTTGTTGGTAATCTTTGTTACTTTCCTGGACTATGCAGTTCACACAGGAAGTAAGTACTGAGTACAGAGATGAACAAACACAGTGAGTGCACTCAATATTGCAGTTTTGTGATAAGAACAGTCAATATTTTTGTTAAAAATTAGGTACACTGTATAAGAAATCTTAAAATATATGTCTAAAGTAGGGATGGCAATAGTAATTCTGTACCTACTTTATCATTCTAATATTTTAGAAATTATTTTCATAATCTTTTGTTTTGTCTTTATCATGTTGACAGAAGTTTCTACTATTAAATAAGTCAGATTATATTAAATCTAAGCTCTTGGTCCAGATTCTGAAGTTTCTCTCATTTGGATTTACCATGTCTTTTCAATCTTAGTTTCAAAGGTCCTCACTAAGTGTCCACTGAACCAGGGTATCTTGAAAGCCTAAGCTAGGTTTTCTTTGGTTACTTCTATATTATTAGCACCTGACACAATGTCTGATCTATGCTATTATATTTTACTTAATCAAAATAAACACAATTTCATTCGAATAAGGCTGGCCTTCACACCATCCTATGAACGCATGTCCGTTAATTTTTGATCACTTACTGGGAATGTGTTTCTGTCTTCATCCTGCTAACTTATACATTCTTTTTATAAAAATTCACTTTCAGTAACAGTTCCTTCCCCAATCCTCATTATTTTTCTATTTTTTTAAACATTCATTCACCCAAACATATGTTTGTCAAACATTTATCCTCTGCCAGTCCAAGTTCAATATTAGATGAGATATTGGTTCCACACTTGAAGAGCTTATGTTTATTTGACCCAATTTAATGCATTAATTATAGTTTACTGTCTTGACCACTATTATTCAATATATATTGGTTTTCATCCAATGAATAGATTATAAGGAACCTTAGGTTAGGGAACAGAGCCCTGGTTTTATTTACACAGCAACTCTGCCAACTTAGCTCACTATTGAAAAGAGGAAATCTTAAATAGGCTTGTTTATTGATTGAATTCTCTTTTACATTCTAGGGACATATTTAGAAGTTTATCACATTTCAAAAATAAATTCAAAATTGGACACTTAGTTGACCCTTCTATTAATTATCATATTTACTCCTATATTTCTCTGCTGTTTTCACTAACTTGGAGATTCAGAATCCTGCCAGCATCTGGATTTTCCACCTTTGGTAACCCTCATTAATCTTTGTGATTATGGTCCCCATTTACTAAAAGCACCCAAATTACAACACAATTATTAGGAACATTAATTGGAAACTGAATTTTCCAACTTTGTCTCCCTTCATTTGCAAGTCCTTAATGGCTTAAACACAGGGTTACTTTCAGGGTAGCAGCAGCAAAGGACCAAAAAATAAGAGAAAGAAATGTGCAGGTGATCAAAGAGGAGCATTTACTTTTATGGTTTTCTTTTATTTCTAGACTTGGATTCAGACCTTAGGTCCATGGGAAAGATGCTACTACATCCCAGACTGTGCTGCCCATTCTCCCCAAAGTTGAAGCCTTTTTGGAACCATCTTGTCCTGACACTGGCAAACCAATGATGCAATAAAGATATAAGAAGGTGGGTGCTGTATGAAAGAGCCTAGCTGTGATGAAAGTACAGATGCATACTTGCTTTCATTTTCCTTCATTCCAGCCAGTGGCCAGCCCCTGCTGCAGCTTTTATTTACTTTTGTGAGGCCTGACGACATTATGTTCTTCTGAAGAGATCTCTTAAGGTTGTATCGAGAGAGGGAAAGCCTAATGAGTGAGAGATAAGTATTATAATGGAAAAAAAAACCATTTTCCTTTATTTTTTAAAATATTTTTCATATGTTTTTGAGAGACGTGAAGGAGAAGAAAACACAAAGTTTCTCCCTAGAATAGAATTTTGAATCATAGTTGCACTTGATTATATATTTCTGCAATCTCTATGTTTTTGATTGAAGAAAAATAGATTGTATTTTCGTTTTAACTTTTTTAATGGAAGCATATACCAAAATTTGGCCTATGTTGTATAGCAAGAGTGAGAGAATAAGTCGATTCTAAAGCTCTGGGCTGCTTTCACCCTCTTCACTTGAAAAGTATCTCCAAATGAGAGGCATTAACACAGAGAACAATGTTCAACATCTTGTAATAACCTATAATGGAAAATAATCTGAAAAAATATATAGCTGAATCACTTTGCTGTACACCTGAAACTAATACAATATTGTAAGTCAACTATACTTCAATTTAAAAACTTTTTAAATAAAAAGAAGTTATTTCTTGAGGTTATATTGAACCCTTAATTTCCTGTTCTGATCTGGATGTTACAGTTTAGGGTTTATCTAGGAATGGTTGGATATCTGTAGCAGGGACTTAAAGTTGGTGTGTATGAAGGCAGAGAGTTAAGTCAAGACCTGCCCACTGTGGTGAGTGAGCCAGGGACCCAGAAGAATTGTTGCAGGAATAGAAACTGAGTCTGGTAGGAAACACATAATATCCAGGGAGCCTTAGTTCAGGGATCTAGAATGCTACAGGAAATATTTTAAAAGTAAGGATGGACAGAGTGGACTCACAGCATGACTCTAGCCTTTACTTTTTTTTTTTTGCGGTACGCGGGCCTCTCACTGTTGTGGCCTCTCCCATTGCGGAGCACAGTCTCCGGATGCGCAGGCTCAGCAGCCATGGCTCACGGGCCCAGCCACTCCGCGGCATGTGGGATCCTCTCGGACCAGGGCACGAACCCGTGTCCCCTGCATTGGCAGGCGGACTCTCAACCACTGCACCACCAGGGAAGCCCTAGCCTTTACTTTTTATTGGAGTTCCTGTAAGATATCATTTGAAAAAAAAAAATGGAGCTTTGTTGCAAGAAGAGGGAGAAGGCGGAGGAGAGGGGAGAAGGGAGAGGAGAGAGGAAATTACTTGTTGTTTGATAATCACTTGACAAGAGAATTAGTTTTCTTGAGAACTGGACAGAGGCTGGTTCACAACATATCCTCCATTCTTGGCATAGTAGCTGGTACACGGTGGGCATTCAATACATACTTACTAAAGAAATGGATGAGTAAACAGATGAGAGTGTGCCTCAGATAAGTTCACTATGCATTAAAAATCTCAACAGATAAGCAGAGTAAAATGGTTGGTTAATGGATACCCCAAAAGGCAGAGAGGCAGACAGGTAGTACCAGGAAATGTGTTGACAGGAAGCAAGCTCCTAGTCACTGGAGCAGTAATCTGGTAACTGGCAGGGTAGGGAAAGGAAGACCTGGGTCCTAATGGAAAGCTGTATTCTTGGGAGTGCCCTAGAAAGGAATCTAATTGACAGCAACCAAAACAGAAATATGGCCTGGGGCTGGGCAGCCTTCTGGGGATAATGTTTTCAAAGGTGACAATGGGTTAGGGGCAGACTTTCAGAGGGAGGACTCAAGTATTTAAGTCTGGTCCTCCTAATTCTGGTTAAGGTTAGTTCTGGGAAATGGGGGGCAGTTAGCAAGTAATCTCAATCGTGATTAGTTTGGGGCAGAAGCTAAAATCTAGCCTAGGTTTGCACTGAATTTTTTTATCCCAAGTTAGGAGGTTATTCTTTTTCTAAGTTTGCTCAGCAATTTCTTTTATCTTAAAAAAGGTTCAACTGGGGAAAAGCACAGCCAGTGAGAGAGAAGGTGACTTTTAGATAAGAGAAAGGGTTGGGGGAGTTCTACGAACCATCCCAGGTTGAAGAATTTGAACACCACGTGTGTAATGCCTGTTAGCTAACCTCTCCACATTCACGTTTATTTCAAGTGGATGAAATTAGCTTACTTGACAAAATGTATGATCTTCCAGTGTCCACCAGAGTGCCATGAAATGTGGAGATTTCTCTGCCAATGTAATAAATAGTACAGTATTTATTGAGGAAAGAATTAAGATTATTATGCTTTTATTTAATTAATTTTTATTATAAGATTGTACAACTCATGATAAAATATTTAAACAGCAGAAATAAAAATAAACGTGGTCATCTGCATTTGGCCAGTACCATTTATAAGAATGTAAAAAAACATATTTTAATATGTGGTTTAGAAACAGTCTGTGCATATGCAAGTTTATATATGTTCATACTTTTCTTACACAAATGGAATCACGACATACCCAAAGTTTTACAATTGGCCTTCTGAGATATTATTTCTTATAATTCTTTCTTTGTAGGTAAATATAGATCTATAGATTACATTAAATTACCCATTAGGCTGCATAATATTCCATTTTTATGTATACTGTATTACAATGAGCATTCATTACCATTATCTATGTCCACTTATGTGAGTATGCTTGTAGGATAAGTTTCTAAAATTGAAATTTCTGGGCCAAAAGGACACAGACTGTTATTCAAGGGTACCTTAACAATAAATGACATTTTGGTTTTTTATTGTTTCTATTTCATTTTACACAATAAAATGACAAAATGTATTATTTTGTAATATGTATAAATATATTAATTTTTATAGTATTAAACCAGGCAGCACCATAGTGAATTAACCACTATAATATCCTACCTAAGGTAGCATTGAAAATATATGTTTTGAATTCCATCTCAAAACTGCAGAGAATAATGGAGGAGAAAAATGGAGACACTAGTAAAGTAACATCTCCTGAGAACACAAATTATTTGCAGTGGAAATTGGTACTCAGCTTTGAAGGTTAATGCTCTTTGTCAGTCAGAGGAAAACAACTGTCTTCCCTGTTTTGGGGGTTTTTGTTTTGTTTTGTTTTGTTTTGCGGTACGCGGGCCTCTCACTGTTGTGGCCTCTCACGTTGCGGAGCACAGGCTCCGGACACACAGGCTCAGCGGCCATGGCTCACGGGCCCAGCCGCTCTGCGGCATGTGGGATCCTCCTGGACCGGGGCACGAACCCGTGTCCCCTGCATCAGCAGGCGGACTCTCAACCACTGCGCCACCAGGGAAGCCCTTCCCTGTTTTTAAGTCTATAAAAGTCTGTCTTTCTACCTCTCTTAAGGGATAGATGTGAGGTCAAATCCAAGATACAACAAGGGAGAAGTCTTGCTCTGGAAAAGCAAAGTTAGAAGCTCGTCCTGAGTGGAGGAGAGGCAGTGGGAGTCAAGGTAGCTTGGGTGGTTAAACTGGAACCCTTGGCAAGAGTGAGATTTATAAGCTCCTAGACTTGGCTTCAGCCAACCAGGAGGAAATAGCCCCAGCTCCATTGCAAGAAATGGTTCTGTCCCTGAATGAGTCATATAAATAGTGACCCTGGGTAAAGAAGGTTTCCCTATTTTCTTCCAGCACAGAAGTGATGGCACCATCATCCTGGGAGGTCAGGAAGAGAGGAACAACAAAAGTTTCCTTGAAGTTATACACTAGAAGGGACCTTGGCAGTGGTGACAGTAACCTGAAGTAGCAGCAACAGGAAACAAGAAGAAAAAGGTCCTCATATGGACCTGTACTCCTGCAATCCTCAGCCGGTCTAAGGACTGTGCACTTGATAGTGATAGCAGGAAGGAGAGAGCCTAGGCTTCAGTGACTTGCTAGGAGCAGAATGTCCTAGTATACTGGGAACCAGCCTAGTGTATAGAGGGAATCACGTATCCATCTTGCTTGAAGGCTATCTTAGAAGGTATGCCACTACGAGTGCCTCAATCTAGCACTTGCACAGCTGTAGAGACACTATTGGTTTCATTGTCATTGGTAAAAAATTACCTATAGATTTCTCTATCTAGGCTGGGGGTTCGGAAATGTTTTATATATACTATGTATATATATTTATTACATACACATACACTGTAGAATCTTTGCCAACTGTGGTTTAAAAAAATTCACATATGAAAAATCCAAATTTTTTATATGTGATGGTTCAATTGTTTGTTCTTAAGCAAGAGAATACGACAATATTGTCAGCCTTTTCTCTCCACAGCACACTGCGTGGTTATAGAGAACTTTTTTTTTTAGGTAAAAGAGAATCTGTTTCTATGGCAGAGCCTAGGTCCAGGAAAATGTGTCCTTAAGCACTACTTTCATTTATAAAGGACAGATTGAGGCTTGTGAAAATAAAAGAAGGGCAAGTGGGATGCCAAAAAAGCATTTACTATTACCCAAAATTAAATCCATCATTAAGGGACAAAACTTGCCACCAGTGAAAATGATCAGTCTGGTTCAGATTGATTGATCACTAATAATTAAAAATATATCTCGATAATGGATTTTCACATTCTTTCCTCTCTCTGCAGCCTTCGTTTTTTTCAGTTTGGATGTTTTACTGTGACATTATGCATCAGGTGTTCCCTAATTCTACTTCTCAGGATTTACTCTTTATGATCATATGGCTTTTAGAAAATAGCACCGTAGTGAGACTGGCATCCCTTTGACCTTTTGTAGCCCTCACCTTGCTTCTTCTTTCTGCTTTGGATTTCTCCATCTAAGTAGGTTCACACAGCCCTCCAATCATCAGCAACAGGTTCAAATATAATTATGACAAATGCAGGGTCTGGAAACCCTGCCTGGTAACTGCCTTCGAAAGAGACTTAAAGCTTCTTACAGAATCAAGCCTGTTGTAATGGAGCATGTATTGTAAAACCAACTCCATAATTGTCCACTTCAATTCAGAATTGAGAGATGCACTGCACATTCTGAATTTGCTTTTAATAAAAATGTGTTTTTACCCACTATACCAAAACTTACTTGATAATCAGTCCTCCAGCTTACCCAATATTGTAAAGAAATCCCAGACATTAGTCTGTAGAGGTTTCATCTCACCCAGATAAATCACAACTTCCTGCATTTCAGCATATAACTCTCCCTAAAGGCAAAGACTACTGCATCTCCAGTGTGATGGCATACAAACATTCTCCTGCCTGAAGGAGTCCTCATCATCATTGACTGTGAATAGACAGGCTCCCTCCCATTCCCGCTTTTAAAAGCATGTAAACTCTGTCCTTATTTAAATATGTTCTCATTTGAATGGCATGCCAAATCTAAAATGATGGAAAAAATTCCAAATTATTACAGTGGTTCTTTGTACTGTTACCTCCTTTGTGTTCAGAGGCTGCAAACCACCTTTCTTATACAAACAGGTTTTTCTTTTTGTCTACATAATAGCCTTTAGTTTACTCCTTATTTTTGCTTCCAAATTAGCCATTAGTGGAACATTTCCAGAATCTCCAAAATTTTAGGAACTCTATACATTGGCCTTTTTCCTTTGAGTCTAGAGATGAGCTTATTAAAGGAGGCATTAATAAGCTGATGGGGGTCACTTGGGGGTCCTGTTCTGCATCTTTTTATGGGAGTGGAAGTGAATGAGAAAGGAGATTTGTACTCACAAGATGAGAAGTTTTACCTTTTATTTTTTTAAAACCTGTTCTTTAGGTGCTTGTTCACAGAAAGTGAATCCTTATAATAAAGTATCTGTCTTGCTCGAAGCACATCTTAGAAGGTGAGCCACTATGAGTGCCTCAAGGACCTTGTTATAATACAACTGCATTTATAACACACCCCTGTGCTCAAATGTCTCTGCTTCATTGACTGTCGGGGCTCCATACTGGGACCCGCCAACAACATCCCTGCGGATATGAGCCAGTTATAGTTCCATATATTAAAACTGCAGAGAAATAGGACATTTTCTTTGCTTGCACTGTGTAGAAAATATCAGCTTGTTTTCTTTAACTGTTGTTCTATTTATTTCACAGTCAGTCTCAGAAAGTGGGCTGGCTTCTTGCTACTCCCAAACAATATAAAAGCTTGTTTCCAAAGAGCAAAGATAATTGACTAAGATCCATGGTTAGATGACAGATGGATTCTGTCGCATTGCCAGAGACATGAAATTACAGGTGACACCTGATATATGATAATAAAGAGTACCCATCCAGTAATCAGCCCTTGGCCTTTATTTTTGTGATGCCATCAGCATGCAGGTGGCTTACCTGAGATTCTGAATAAAATACTGAGCATTGTCAGGGGCTACATGGACAACTTTTATCTCCCCATCTGTGTGATCTCCTGTGTGATGAGTTTGGACTACAGCCATTTCCAGCTCTGTCTTGGTTTACAAAAAGTTATTAGAAGGTTGTCTGTGGTCCTGTTTATCCTGCTCTGTCTTTTGTCTTAAAAAAAACTCTGAAGCCAATCAGACAGTTCAATTATGCCATTAATTGTAATATCAATACCTTTAGAACTAAATGTATGTGCTTTGTAAAAATATGATCAATAAGAAATATGAGATGTAAAGAATATCCACATAATATTAACCTGGATTTGGATTATTCATTGTGCTCAGATGACAAACTCCTGGTTTATTTATCCTATAGGGTAGTTTCCTACCATTTGATGGCACATCAAAAATATGCCTGAGGAAGTGGTGTTTTCCTGTGGCATCTGGGAGGTAAGGCTGTTAACCTGTTACTTATTTCCACTCAGTTCAGCTAACTCTTTTTTAAAAAACACAAGAAGTTCATTTAACTTGCGATCTCATAATAAAACAACAAATACACACACACAAAGATTAGTTAAGAAATAAACTCTACCTCCTGCAATAGAGTCATGTTATGAACTATGAACAGTTTGCTGAACAACTATTCTCAAGGTAAAATAAGTAGCACTCTTGGGAGCACCCAAAGCACCAAGTACAGGTGCTGTGTATCTTATGACCATTAGCTGGTTTAAAGCTCATGAGTGCTAGCAAGCAGGTTCATTTTATCATTGCCAATTCATCAATAAGGTAAGGGAGGTGCAGAGGTCATATTAGGTACTCAAGTTTGCACAACTGTAAATAGCAAGATCAAAATTAAATTCAAGCCTCACTGATTTCAAAGCAATGTTCCTAACCAGTACATCATACTGCTCATAAACACTGTGTAATAGAACGAGGGTTGTTTGAAGATGTTATATTATAATCCCTCCTTACTAAGATATGAGTGAATCTCTAGTCAGAGGCATTAAAGGAAATATGTTGTCATGGTCCCTTTCTTCCATTATCATCTTACAGTTTTATTATCCACTGTTTGTCTTCTCTGCCCCAAGCCAGTCCATATCCTACAATGATCTGGTCAATTCCTTTCATCTGTGCTTATGTACAGTTAGCCAAGAACTTAGCTCTCCTCTGATAATTGCTCAAAACTTTTATGTATTTAGAAAATTATCTTTAAATCATTATATAGTGGTAGTTGCATTGTTTGTTGTTTGAGTTGTTTGTTTTATTTTGTTTTCAGGGGATGGTACTGAAAATATTGGTATGGATTTTGGAACTTAGGCATTTCATTATTCCTAAGTATGACATCTGTAAAACTGCTTACTTGGTATGTTTGTGTGTATGTGTGTGGGTGTATGTTTCTGTGCGTAGAGGGGTTTTTTAAATGTGCAGGATGTAGTGTAACCTACTTTGGCTTTTAGCAAAAAAGAACAATTTCTGGACTGAGTACTGCATCAGAAAATGTTCACTAATTTAAAAATAATTCTTCTTGTTTCATATGATTAAACATCTTACTCGGTTAAAGTAACTTATTTTAAAAATTAATAATTTCATACACACACAGATATGCCTCATATAAACACACACATAAAATGAAAATTTGTTGAATAAATTTTCTTTATTAAATTTAATATCTTTCTGGGTTTCCATACTTTATATGCTAATAGTTAACACATAAAATAATTTGAACAATTTTTATTTTAAGGTCACAAAATGGTACTGTACTTGAAATAATATTGAATTGAATACTTGAAATGTCTTTTTGTCAGTTTGTTGTACCAGCACCTGGTACAATCATGACATGAGGCCCAGCACTCTGACATATTTGTTTGTTTGGTTATGAGTTTGTATAAATAACAATGAATTTGGAAAATTCAGTAATGAGAAAAATTCAAAAGACTTTTTTTCAGATTTTTCCAGAAGAGAGTAAATAGAAACGTTTAGTAAAATGATAAAGACAATGAGAATAATTCACCAATAATATAAAGTAGTGTTTTAATTATAGCATTTTTTACTTCACTAGGAGCAATATGTTACTGCATTTTATTTGTAGTCTCCATGAGACCATTCATGCTTAGTAAATCTGGCATAAATTAGAGATATTGAATGTAACGTGAGAATTGTAGTTTTCCATAATTGCCCCATGGTGGATTTGAGAATGTGTACCAACAGTAAATTCCCAAATGAGTGTTTAGCATATATAAATACCAGCATTAAACTTAGAAATCTTCAAGTATGTAGGGGAGGAGTTATTTCATTTAGAGAAAGAATTATGGTGAGGTATGGTTGAGCAAAGAGATTAAAAGTTTTCAAGTAGATGAAAGAAGTTAAAAATTGAAAATCTTCTAATTTCTATACACAATAGGTCATCCTTCCCACAGTGACATGATAAACATCTTTACAACTATAACCAGACGATTCTCATCAGAGTCCCAGAAAGTCTTCCATAAAGCCTACTGAAATGAAGCATGGTGTTGTGTTGGCTAAGAATGAGGTCTGATTTCCTTTCTATGTAACTTTCACAAGTGAACTCTTAGGATATATACTCTTATCTCATTTCCTAATGATTTTTCTTATCAGCTTGTTAGGTCATGCAATAGTCCCTGAAATAAAAATTAATACATTTCATACAGACGACCTTGATTCTGATTCAGCACAATCCTAAATAAGAAAGAACTAATAAGCACATGGATGAGACTGTGTTTGGTTTTACCACAAACACATCCTTTAGACTTATATATAACTGTTGGTAAATTTTAGCATTATTCCCCTGTGTGAGATTGGCAAAACTGCAAATTTATAAGAATCTCCACTGAGGGGCTATTGATTCTTGTCTAAATTATTTCAAACCTTTTAATTATTAAATTTCAAATCATTGAAATGAATGAAGGGAATAGAAATAGATAAGAGTGCAACTTAATTTAGACACTTATAAATAGAGCCCCAACTTTAAAAAAGTTAATACGTGAGTTAAAAAGTAAAACACAGATGGAATAAACTACTTTAGAAAACTCCTTAAAAAAAACAGATATGCATACTTTTTATTAGAAAATTGAAGTCTGATTTAAAACACTTTATTTTTAAATTTATAGTTGGTAATAACACCTGCTGGAGCACTGAAACTAGAAAATGAACAGTGAAATATTCCTAGAAAAAGATAAAAAGTATATTATGTGATCTTATTTTACCTTGTTCATTTTACATTTGTATGGAATATGAAAATTATGCAAAAAAATCTTAGGTTGCACATTAAAACTATGTGAATCTTTCTCCCTTTTACTAATACCACCATATATCTCTGTTCTGCAGATGACTACTAAAAATCCACATCCCTCATAAATCCATCTTAGATTATCAGAAAGAGAATAATGATTTCTATTGGACCCTTGAAGAGTCCATGTCCTACTCCCCTTGTTCTTCAACCTTCAACAAAAAAAATTTGTACTTGATTTCTTTCCAACTTGCAAATAACCAGAACATAGTGTGAATAATTTTACTGTCTCTGTATGTATCTGTGCAACATTCATATTGCATTCATAAACATTTTTTCTTTGTTTTTCTGTATCACTGGAACTTGATTCAGATTCTAAATCTTTAGAAAATAGGAATCTTCAAAAAGTACAGCTTTAACATAATGTAACAAAACCGCATTCATCTATTCACAAAACATTCAGTACCTACTATATATCAGAAATTGATCAAGAAGTTGGAAACACAAAAATTAAGGAGACATAGTGCCTCCCCTTAAGATATTTACTTTAATGGAACCAGGGGAAACTATGTAAACAACCGTGCATTAGTTTTCATTAAATAATGCCACATTTGCAAAAATCTCAAAAACTCAGAATCTTACTGTATTTCTCACATTAAATAATGATTGTTGTGGCTATAGGTTAGCTATGGGTTTGCCCCACCTCTTTTTCACTCCAGTATTAAGATTGAAGGAGAAGCCCCTATTTGGCACATGCCATTATTTTAACATGAAAAGAAATAAATGAATTCTTTGTGGCATATGGAACCTCCACCCAAATTCCATTGATTAAAGCAAGTCACATGGCCAAGTTTTACATCAACAAAACAAGAGAATATATATTCCTCCCAAGTTACAAGGCAATGGGTAGGGATGAGGAATCCTCTTTTAGAGTGGATAAAAAAAATTGGAAACAAATATATAATTTATATTGAATTAATTACAAAGCAATGTGATGAATATGAAATATGTTTGGATCACATAAATCAGATCATTTAAATATAGCATTTAGCAGTAATAGGAGAAGTGATACTTGAGCTTAGTCTTTTAGGTTGAGCAGGAGTTTGTCAAAGTGATAAGATAGGGAAGGTATCCCAGACAGAGGGTAAAGATGTCCATTTGCAAAGACATAAAGGAAAGAAAGAGTCTGTCTTGTTCAGGAAATGGTGAGCTGTTTAGTACAATTGTGGGATTAGATTCTTTGTGGTAATAGTGATCCCAGATTAAATGTGATCTAAGGAGCTCTGACCTTATATCTTAAGAAATAGAGTGCCAGGATGTTTTTTTTTTTTTTGCGGTACGCGGGCCTCTCACTGTTGTGGCCTCTCCCGCTGCGGAGCACAGGCTCCGGACGCGCAGGCTCAGCGGCCATGGCTCACAGGCCCAGCCGCTCCACGGCATGTGGGATCTTCCCGGACCGGGGCACGAACCCGTGTCCCCTGCATCGGCAGGTGGACTCTCAACCACTGCCCCACCAAGGAAGCCCTGGAGGTTGATTTTTAACAGAGGAATATCCCTATAAAAACAATTTGGGGCAAGTCAATTAATGTATACCCTAGGCTCTCAGAATCTCAATGTGCAAGATGGGATTTGGGGACTAAATTATATACCATATTCTTTACAGGCCTTACGTTTTATAATTCTGAAGTCTTTAAATTATGACTCAATTAAGATGATTTTCAAACTTAATGAAAACATTTCAAGATTTCACTTTCAAGTTTTGCATTTTACAAATCTCAAACATGAAGTAAAAATTTTCTCTTTTCTCACATAAGTGATCCATAATAATTATTAGAAAATGACCTACATATCCTGACGATGGTTAGAAATTCATAAGACAGAAAACAGATTTCAGTATAGTTATATTTTTGAATTGTACTAAGTCATTTTTTTTTAACATCTTCATTGGAGTATTGCTTTACATTGTTGTGTTAGTTTCTGCTGTATAATGTACTAAGTCATTTTTAAACAAAATAAGTCAGAGAAAAATCCATTTAGCATAAATGTTCTCATATTATAGGCCCACGTTTTTCAGTTTTTATTTTATACACAGTGAAATTGTTTATTTTTTTCTTCTAAATAGTGTCTGTACCATGAGATATGTGAAATATAAGTGAAAAAATGATTTAGGTAAATTAATTCAAGATTGACTAGATCATATTGAGGTAACAAACAATCCTCAAATATAAGTAGCTTACAATATCAAAAATTTATTTTTAGTTAATGTAAAGACCACTTCAAGTCCAAGTAGGTTTCAGGAGTAGCCACACTCATGAGTTCGTTCAACATTCCAGGTAGCTTTAAACTTCTGAAACCTCTTAACATTTTTTTTCACTATCACCTTAGCAGGGTGAAGCATGACAAGGAGAGTAGAATATCAGCAATTAAATGCTTCTTCCCAGAAATGACATATTATTTCTGCCAACGATCATATCTACCCAAATTTCATTGTGCAGAGGAAGTCATATGGTCTCTACTAACTTCAAGGAGAAGGGGACATGATATGTTCCTAGTGTGGCCAAAGATAGAGATGAATCAGCTTGATGCTGGAGAGTTACAGTAATACCTACCATCTAATATAAGGCAAACAAGAAATTAACATTTGTTTACAATCTACCATGGGCCAGAAGTGTACTAGTACCTTTCTCATTTGTTAACTTAGTGGATGCTCACAAAAAAATTATTGGTATATTATCTCTATTTTGCAAAAGCCAACAATTAAACAAGCAAATAATAATAACCAAACCTGTACCCAAAATCTGCCCCAAAAGATAGAAAGAATTTAATTCATGAATTCTTATTCCAAGTCCTGTGTTCTTTGTACACAATCATGTTGCCTTTGAATGTTCCCACATTAATAATAGAATAATAAATATTAGATAATAGATTAATAAATATTATTCTTATGTTTCTTAAAAAGCCAAGTAGAAATTGTGTCTTGAGTTTATAATTTTGTTCTCTTTTCTTGAAAACAAGAATTATAAAAACATTATATTAATGTAGTCATCTATCACAACTATCTGATTCACATGGAATTGAGGAAATCTCCACATTTTGTTCTAACTTTTTGAGTGTTCTGAATCTTCTTTTTCAGAAGTTATAAACTTCTGACTCACTGGCTAAAAATTCATCTTCTTTGTGTTTCATTCCTCAGTGGCCATAGGAATTAAAAATGGAGCCCAGTTTAGCATAAAATGTGAATCTAGTTACATGAGCCTTTTTTTAAGCTCAATGATAGTAAAGAGCATTCACACCCATTGAATATCTTATCTCAGTGTTTCAATGCAGTTAGGATGATGGTCTTGCAAGAGAGATTATTCAACATGGTCTATAGATTTTATTTTTAAGTTGAAAAAGTAACCTGCAATATGGCAAGGATAATGGTTTCTATATACTCTCTAAGGCAGTAGTAGCTCTATAAAAAGGCCATGGAATTCATTGCCCCTTTCTTCCCAAAATGACTATTATAGTTTTTTAAAAACCTGAGTTGACAGTGGATTTAGTTTGCATATATTAATATTCACCCAAATTGTCTATTTTGGATATTAAATAAATAAGTATAAGATTTGTGCATATGAACAAGCTCTTTCTGAGTTGCTGAAATTCTTGAATAAGTTCTACCAATTGTACCTCCCTTTTTCTGCATGAGAATATGTCTAAGAGAGGTGAAGAAGGAAAGACCATGCAAAAATCTGCTCATACAGTAAAAATATTATGTCTTTACTTTAAAACTTTGGAATATAACTCATCTCAAATAAAAAGTTAATAAACTAAGTATTTCTAACTGTTTCATAAGCATTGGTCTTCTAGATATGCTCTCACTAAATATGCTAAGAAACAAAGAACATTCCTGTTAAGCATAATTATTAATATTCAAAATCATGAGAGAGATCAAAACAGATACAGAATTTTTAGGGTGGTGAATATTTGTAAGGAATTTTAGCAAATTTCCAAATGGATCAGGTTTAGAGACTGTCAGCAATTCACAACTGATACATGGAATTCGAGCCTAATATTTGATTCAATGTACAGAATGTATCCTATATCCTCAGTGAAATTGGAGGATTAAGCTTCTTCACAGGCTGCTAAAGACTGATTTAATCAATTAAAATAACACAAAGAAAAAACACTGAGTCATGACATTTTAATGAAAAACCATTATTAAAGGACATTTATATATACTAAGAAATTCATTAATCATTTTCTTTGAATTGTTAGACTGTATGTATTGCTATCACTTATCGTGTTTTTAGTAGTAACCAGGTATGACTTCTAATCTTCCCAACAACTTTAGAAGTTAACTGTTACTATCCTCACTTATAGATATTATTTAACTGAGGCTCAGAAATGTAAGTTGGCATGCATGTGGTTGGTGGTGGAGCAGAGATTCAAACCTACTTCTGAGTGATTCTAATGTCCAGGTGTTTTCTGAAACCTCAGTCTGTTAAAGATAATGGCACCCTCATTATCTAAGTTATGTAGGCCGGTGACTTTGGGTATATTTTAGAGCCTCCTCTTCTTCTGTTTTTCTCTCTACAAGTCTCTCGCACCTCTCCTTTTATACACTGACATTGATTCTGACCTAATTTAGACCCTCATTATCTTTTGCTTTAACTTCTTTAATGTATTCAGACATCAACATACATTAAATGTTTAACAATATATTATGTACCAAGGGTGAAAAGATAATGAAGTGTTTTTCATAACTGGTCCAAAATTCTTTGACGCTCTTCTCATTAAGCAGTGGGGTCTATGTCCCCTCCTCTTAAATTTAGGCTCTAAATTTCATGTTTCATGAATAGAGTATAAAAGTGACTCTGTACCTGTCCTAGCCTGGAGCTTAAGAAACTGGGAGCTTCTACTTCCTGTCTGATGTGAGAAAACCCCAGTCACGTGGAGAGGCCATGACAGTCCTAGCTAAAGTCTCACGTCAATAGCATCAACCCCCAGACATGCAATTGACAAAGCCTTTGAAATGACTCCCATCCCAGGCTCCAATCAGGAACCACCCTGCTGAACACAGTCAACCTCCAGAACTGTGAGAGATGATAATAAAATAATTGTTGCTCTTTTAAGTCACTAAAATTTAGGGTGACCTGTTATGCAGCCATAAATAACTGGAACTGATGACTAAAAACCAAGGTCTTCCCAACAGTCTAATAGAAAATGAAGACATGAAATAAAAGAAGTGAAATGGGAAATTTTTCATTCATCAAAATAACCTCAGGGGCTTCCCTGGTGGCGCAGTGGTTGAGAATCTACCTGCTAATGCAGGGGACACGGGTTCGAGCCCTGGTCTGGGAGGATCCCACATGCTGCAGAACAACTGGGCCCGTGAGCCACAGCTACTGAGCCTGCGCGTCTGGAGCCTGTGCTCCGCAACAAGAGAGGCTGCGATAGTGAGAGGCCTGCACACCGCGATGAAGAGTGGCCCCCGCTTGCCACAACTAGAGAAAGCCCTCGCACAGAAACGAAGACCCAACACAGCAAAAATAAATAAATTAATTAATAAACTCCTACCCCCAACATCTTCAAAAAAATAAAAATAAAAATAACCTCAGGAGAAAGCCCATTATTTGTCCATGATAAATACATGGCTTAGTTGATAGGTGGACATTTGTGGTAGGCATGTTTTGACCACATTGTTGGGAAGAGGGTGCTGTTTTACTGGTCCTTGTGCATTTTACTTGGGAGGGGTCCTTCTTAGGTCCCATCCACTGCTACCAATAGTGTTTTTAATATCAGTTACATTTTCCTAATATATTTTTGCCTTATCCTTTTGGTTTTCAAAGAAATCCCTACTTAGAAGAGACCTTAAAGTATCTGTTGTCTCTAGGTATTTTAATTCTCTTAGGCTAACAATGTGACGGACAGAAGGAGGAGTTGGGAAGTTCTAGGAATGAAACCAGGTGCCACGGCAGAGAGGCTAGTGCCAGTGGAATTTCTTCAGACTGAGTTTTACCTGACAGTAGGGGATATGTCGCATTCTTTCGGGCATTTTGAAAATATCCTAATATTGATATCAAATAAATTTGAGGAAGTATTTGTCCTCCTAAATAAAACTGTCTTCTATGATATTACTGTTTCCAGAAAAAGGAGATCTGTGCCAATGAAAAACATAGAAAACAGTAATATATGTTCATTTGTAACTTCATAAAACTCTGAATCAGAAATTTACAACTTTATTTTGTTCTAATTTCTCTGTCCCATCCAGATTGCTTTGCTGATTCAAAAAAAAAAAAATCACAGCATATATCAAATTAGCAACCAATTTTCCTGGCATGTCAAACAGCAGAAGATTTGCTTTTCTAGTGAACGCTGGGTTTTGTTTGTTTTGTTTTTTAACGATTATTACTGTTGCAAAAAAACCAAAAAACTGCACAAAATAGATTAAATAATAAATGCTTAATTACATTTTAAATTAAATGTAAATCTTGAAAATATCAACAAACTGCTAATTGTAGGTTGTTTCACATTTTAACTGAAAGCATCTAGATACATGCCGTATTCACATATTCATAAAAAAGTCACATAATCTGAAGAGACGAAACTATCTAAAAATTCAAAGTAACAGTTTGTGTAATTATACTGAATCAGAGAGGTCCTGTTGCTTTGTTCATGGCTGGGAAAGAGACCTTATGTAATACTGAAATGAAACATTATTACCGTCTCACTCAGTCTTTCTTGGAATTGGTTTAGTGATTACTTCAACATAGACATCAGTGAAAAACATTTGACATCTGGCCTAGAAAATCAGACAGTAGACCACAGAGACTTTGATTAAAAAACTTCATGTAATTTTCTCCAATCAGTAACTTGGCCTGTTCTTTTATCAGAGTGAAGGTTGCTCTCATCGCCTGCAAATTTATACTAAAGCTTTAAACAAACAAGCATGAAACTTTTACATGAAAATCCCCTCCTGAAGGAATATTTACAGAGGAACTCGATGATTAGCTGTACTGATGATTTGATTTCTTCAATGTGAAACAAGACTGGAATCTTTTGTATATATATTTTTTACTCCAGTCGTGTGTACACATGTATATGTGTGTGATTAGCCTTCATCTCGTAAAGCATTTTGGGGAAAACTCTACACAAGGTGCTATTGCTTGCTGGGGAAAAAAAATGACAGCTTCTTTCCCATCATCTGTGTGCCAGGAACTATTCTGAAGTCAGAAATCATACAAACCACTAGGGTACTGTATGTTTAACCTCCTATAGAGCAGAGCCATTCCCATTACTGAAAAGAATGAACTCTTAGCAACACAACAATAGAGATCCTGAAATGAACTGCACTGCAGTATCACCATGAATTAAAGTCTCCATCAGAAGCTGTGGCTCTTGGCATCACAGAAAAAGGGCTTCTATGAAGTCGAGCAAGGAACTCTGCAGTAATGAGCCATCCTGCTGCCTTTTCTCTTTGAAGACAATTTATATGATGAAACTTGATAATTAACTTATGCCCAACAAACTAAATCCAATATATCTGTTTTCAGGTCAGAGGCAGTAGCTGTAGTCTCTGGGAATATGCTACCCCATCTACCAGTTCCTTGACAAGGAGACAGTCCCTGCTAATACAGGGTCACGGTAAATTTGCTTATCTCTTAAGAATAAGGAGGTGTCCTGTAAAATATGTATGTACTATCAAAACATTCGTGATAAAATCTTAATAAAATTAGAAAGTTGGAATAAAAGGAAATCATGGTCTTTAATTGTATGTCTTGAAATTAACTTCAGTAATGGCTGATATGTTATATATGTGGTGACTATAATGCTTCAGCCCATGAGCACACGATTGGTTTCCCAGGTTCAGTTTCCAGTGAAAGAAGACAGTATGATGAAGTAAAAACCAACTTTTCCCAATTCTACAACTTTATCTTTCATGGTTTACAAATTGTCATTACACTGCTATACCCTGGAGAATATGAAATCTACTCGGTGATTAGAGACACAGCCCAAAAAAGGCATTTCCTTCTTGATACTACCTGAAATAGCAAAGTAAAAAAACATAGAAGGTGAAAAAAGGAAACACTTGGATCATTTTTCAAAATGTCAATGTTTTATTTAAACCTGCCTGGGGCTGATCTTTGCACTCAATCCATGTACATGGCATGGTATTGGAATTACAACTCTCAGATGGAAAGAAATAAGAAGTACAAGGCAGATTTTGCATCACAAGTTGTGACTATTTCTTGATACATGCTTACAACAGTCATTTATTGGTCCACTGGCCTACATCCTCATGAAATCAGATTGCATTTTTGGAAATCAGACAGAGAAATAAAATCTGCTCT
Source organism: Hyperoodon ampullatus (assembly GCF_949752795.1). Taxonomy (NCBI): domain Eukaryota; kingdom Metazoa; phylum Chordata; class Mammalia; order Artiodactyla; family Ziphiidae; genus Hyperoodon; species Hyperoodon ampullatus. The sequence goes on along the minus strand of NC_136930.1, from coordinate 47,406,226 downwards.
CAGAGATGGATATCTATTGGGAAACACTTTCATTATGTGACTGCTATAAGAGGTATTCTGCTGGAAAAAAGTGATTTGTTCCATGGAAAAATGCATCTAGAGGAAATTGATATTTAGTTACTCATATCAGACATGCTTATAAAAAAGAGATTCTAGGTTTTTCTCTTTTAAAAACATTATATTATTAATCTCTCTAGATGTATTTATTTGTAAAATGATAGACAATAGGAAGCTTAAAACCATTCTCACAATTTTTGCCTTTTAAATATAAAATTCATTGTGGATAAGTTATTTAACCCTTTTTTACAATTTCACATTAACCTATTAATGCCTTAGCAGTGGACATATTTCTAAGACAGCATAATGTTATGTAATTTTCTTAAAATTATTGCTTTTCTAATTAAAGTTATGTTTTTTTATCAGAATAATAAAGTGAATAAGGGTTGGTCTTGTATGGCATGTTGGAGGAGGACCTAAACCATTTTCTCAAATGTGAATTAATATTAGGGCACACTGGAAGTTATGCAATGTCTTAATTCTAAACCCCATTCATGAGATTTTTGGAAGTTATCAACTGAAATATACTAGTTTCAGATGATAGGGTCCAAAGTGAGAGATGATCTTACTGTATTTGCCAGTCTCTTGTCTACCTTTAAATGATACACCTTATAAAATCATATATTTAATAGTTTATGAGTCCTTAGGCCTACACAAAGCTTTACATTTTACATCATGCTTTGACATTACCTATGTGACCAAATGCATAGTCTATGAAATTTCCTGGTGTACAAAGATAATGAATCCTATTTCTTGCTATTTTAAATTGTTCAAATAAAATATATATGCTTTTGTTAAAAGAAGCTGAATTTATAAAACAGTTTCTGTCTAGGAGACTTCATTGACTTCATTCTTCTTGCGCATCACATTCTCCAGAGGAGTGAGGTGAGAACTGCTCATAAAGAGAAAATCTGTGCCTGAAAGATGCTACCTCACTGAGGATAACTGTTACTTATGGGTAGAGGTCTTTATTTGTAGCCCATTACTCCCAACCTGCAGCAGCTTCATGATGGCTAGGAAAGTGACTCCAGATGAGCTGCCGTCATCTCCTCCCCCTTTAAGCCACACACAGGAGAGTGTAACTAGAGAAAAGGCAGGTTGACATCCTCCTATGGCACACGGGATGCTTGCAGGTTGTGGCTGACTGACAAAATCACGTTAACAATAAGCATCTTGATGCCACCAGTATTGCTCAGCTGAGGAAGATCTCTCTTTTGCCTCTCTTGCACTTCATCAAGAAAATCACCTGCTAAATTCTGATTCTAGGGTCTTTATTATTGGAGATGATGTGTGAAACAGGAAGACACGAAGTGAATTATACACACTGGGCTGGGATTTCAGTTGGGGAAATTCAAACCAGAATTGATGTGTCTTCTACTGGAATGTATGTGAGGCAGAAGTCAAGGCTTGAAAAGACACAGGAAATGTCCTAATGACAGTGACACCTTTAGTCCTTCAGGTGTCGCTTTTGTATGTTCTGAAGGAAGAGGCAGCTTTGCCCCAGTGGGTAGAACTTAAGGGAACTGTTCCCAAGGCTAGGCACATTGTACAACAATCCCTTGCTACCTTAAGTGCTTTCTTTCTTTTTAAAGACAAGGTCATCCCAAAGAGGAAATGAAACGGAAATTTCTCCAGCTTTCAAACTAAGGTGAAAACCACATTAACATCTGTTCTGTAAAACAAAAGAAGAGCCATTTTGTCTCATATATTTTTTATCTCCTTCTCCTCAAATCAGGCAGAAACAGTAAAAAGCAGATAAATTATACATTAGAAAGAAATAATCACTTACCTTTGACTTTAGTTAAGAAGTATTTACACTTAGTAGAGAGTTAACATCCCTAGTAGAAGTCAGCTTATGTTCTGGTTAAGAATAAAACAGAATTGTATAAATTAGTGACAGGAAAATTATAAATTGATTTCAAATATTATTTTAGTAATTACTATTGTCTTAGGGAGCCCGTCTCTATAGCTCAATGCTTGTCGTTTACATCATTTCTTTGGTTTTCTCTTTTTTTTTCAGGCTCCTACTCGTCTTTGTCCTATTTCTCTATAGGTTTTTATGAAGACCTCTTCTGCTTCTTTCCATTCCCCTTTTGGTTTTGTTTTGTTTTGTTTGCTTTTATCATTTATCTATTCATTTATTGAGCATCTATTATATACCATCATTGAAGGTGCTCTTGCTTTCTTCTCCCACTCTCTTTCTCTACCTCTAAAATTGCATTTTCTATGCCTTTTCTCTTCCCCACTCATCTCACACATCCTCCCTTCCAAAACACATATGCGCATTCACACTCAGACAATCATATACATCCCTCCTTTTGTTAGTATAATAACTCAGCTGTCACTGGAACAAGATATGGTGTGGATGGCTGACCTATGGTGTAGATTGCCAGACCTACTAGGACTGGCCAATATAAAGCAGTAAAGGTCCATCAGGACAGCTCGTACACAAGACTATTTAGGGAACCCAAAGAACAGGCAGTAGTAATCAGAGAATTCTGTGTATTAGAATTTCAGAGGACCATGGATTTAGGAGAGTCAGGGGGGCTCTAGAAAGTGTCAGCCAATGACAACTCAACACTTGGAAATACATGAGGGACCCAACCACAGTAAATACATGATTTTCCCTATTATCAGTAGGGAGAGTGTCAGTAAAGGACCTCCAATTTTTGAAAAATCAGGGTCTTATGCAGAAACCAACTCAAGCACAGAAATATCAATAGATGAGAGAGAACTAGGTACACAAATTAGTGTATTGGGGCCAGCTGGGTGGATCTCACTGGCCCAGGTATGCTTAGTTGCCAAGTTTTTGGCTTTCTCCTACCTCTGAGCCTGAGCAGGATAGGAATATGAGTCATGGGTAGAAGTTAAGTGGTCATAGCACAGGGATCAAAAGGGTGCCTTATTAGAGGAGGTGGCCACAAGCACACCTCTCATCTCCACTTGCATCCTTGATGCTTTCTATTCCCAGGGCATGTCAGCCTGTTGCTTCTGTATTGGCCACCTAGAAGTTGGAACTTAAAATTAATATCTAACAAGGAAAAGGAGCTGCTTACCAAAGATTTTTAACAAGGGTAAGGAATATGTCCTGAAACCTGGAACTGCCAAATTTGTAAAACCACTGTGACCCAAATTTTGTGTAGGAACTATTTTCACAAAGCATCAGGTTCTATCTTTATGAGATTTACAGGTTGAGAGTGATGAATAAACTACTGATTTGTGTGGACATAGGGACTTCGGGTGGTTTGTGAAACTCACCTGTAAGCTAAATTAATTTATGCAATACACCTTGGAGTGGAAAACACACCAAACCTTTAAATGTTGGAAATATCTCTTTCCTACTTGCCCTCCTTGAATTACCTTGACCAACTATATACAAGTATGCAAAGAATGCGAAGAAACTGAGTTGAGGGTTTCAGTCTCTTCTATTTCCAGAATTTCCCCAGCCATTACCTATTGTACATACCACTCACAGTACCCCTGGCCTTCATTTCCCCCGGGTTCTTTGACTTCTCTTTGGCATTAAAACTTCGTTCCCAATTTTCAATTCAAGCCTCTAGTTCTGATGACCATTTTATGCACAAGACTTGTCCAACCCTGGCCAGAACTCCTTGCTTTCTTATGTTCACATGTTGTGACTTTGGGAAAGACACATTCCCAGTCTTCTTGGCCTTGGCTCTTTGATAGGAGGCTCCTTGGTCCACCCTCTGCCTGTCATCCTTGACATGCACAAATAATTCAATTAATAGTTTATCTTTAACTAATCATGGTAACACGATATTGCCTTACTAAAAATATTCACCCTGGGTGTAAGGGCACAGAAATAATTAGAAAAAAAAATCTCTAAATGTAGGTAGTGGAAAAGGACAACTGAAATATATTCATATATTCATGGTATGATAATACAATGAATAGTATCCACATACACATACATTTAGTGTGATTAAATACTATATAAATACATGTGATTATATAGCTAGAAGTACAATTCGATAATGTCAAATTTTGTTCTTTATGCTCACTTCTCCATTGCTGGTGGGAAAATGAATGGTACAGTGCTTTAGAAAACTTTCTTATAAAGTTATACATACACTTACCATATGAGCCAATAATCCCACTTGTAGGTGTTTACCCCAGATAAATGGAAACATTTGTCCACACAAAGACGTCTGTGTAAATATTCATAAAAGCTTTTTCACAATATCCCAAACTGGAAATAACCCAAAATTCCATCAACTGAAGAATGGATAAAAGTATTGTGCTACATCCATACAATAGAATACTACTCAGCAATAAAAAGCAACAAATTACTAACACATGCAACAACATGGATGAATATCAAAATTATTTTGCTACATAAAAGTAGTCAGACATGAAAGGTTTTATACCATATATATGACCATTTATATGACATTCTCAAAATGTTAGCTATATCTGTAGATTTTAGTGCCATAGAGCTTCTGGTATCAATTCCTTTGAAAAGAATTATGGACAGTAAAACAACATAAATTGGAACACTTATTAAGGTCAAAATATGTGGTAAACTAACACAATACACATTTATATTCTGAATACTTTTGAATCCTAGAAACATAGTATTAGAAGTGGAAGGGATCTTAAAAATCAGCTTGTCCAGGGCTCACATTTTAAAATTCTGGAAATAACATCTACAGATTTACTTACAGTCCAATATTTGCAAATATTCTTACTTAAGGGTGTAGACTTTGATAGAATAAATGCTCAGTTTTTATTCAGGAAGGATCACAAGACAGCTTTTAAAGTAGGTTTTCTAAAGTAGGCTTTTCAGGAGGTTTTATTTTTTGAAGATGATCCTAATTTCAGTTGTGGCCACAAATTTTGACTTGGAAGTACAGATTGTGTGTGAAGCAAATAAATAATGAAAAACTGAAAAGATTTGCCTGAAGAAATAAGTAATTCTTGATGTCATACTGGTGGGATGGTAGTTCCATATCTGGTACCTGTATTAGCACATAGTAAGTACTCAGTAAATGGTTGCTAAGTAACTGAATGAAACCAAAGGCTATTGCTTGACAATTTTACAGAATAGATATTTCACACAAGAAATAATTATGCTAATGGTAAATTTGCTTGGATTCAATACATTTTGGTTTTACTTCTGTTTTTGGCTCTAATTATTTGCATCACATGAGACAGCATGTACATTTATACCTCAGTGGCTTCACCTGTAAAATGGTGATGAAGATGCCTGTACTCACTAAAATAGATTAGGTCAAGGAGAGATATGATTTAGGTAGAAGAATTTTCATAACATTTTGTATTTTTATAAGACATGTGACCTATTCAAGGTTTATATTAGAAAATCACTACGTTTCCTTCTAACTCTATGAATTTAGTTTAGAAGTAGATATAAAGTCCTGATTATTCATACTCATGAAGAGTTTTGATGTTATTGAGAAAACAAAAATATTGATACAAATATAAATATCAAAACTACTACAATAGTGTGTATATATGAGTACATATACATTATTTTTATATTTTTAATTTGCAACTAACACTTTACTAGTTGAATCTAAAGACGGGTTTGTATTTAATAAACACATTATTTCAGGGCTAGAGATTCACAGAATTAAGCAGAGGGGGAAATCAACCTAACACCTAACATTGAGTTATTTTTGGATGGGATTAATTCTTGGATGGGATTCCAGTGGCTAAGATAAAGAGTAGCTAGTTTCTGAGCTACACACTATCAAAGAAATAATTTACTTTGTGTTTAAACTAAATTATATTTAACTCTTGGGAAGTCTCTATTTTTATAAATTCTCACATTACTTGTCTGTTTCCTCTCCCTCCTTCAGATCTTAGTACAGTGAAATATAGAAATACGAAAATGGCCCACATTGCATTCTTTCCCCTAAACAGATCCGGAGCATGGGAGTGACATTACTGAATAGCTGTTTTTTTCCCAGGCACTGGCCTAAGCATTCTGCGTGTATCTCTTATTTAATCTCACTACAACTTCATGAACTGGGTATTACTGTCATTTTACAGCTGAGCAAACTGAGGTTTCAAGAGGTTAATAACTTTTTCAAGGTCACGCGGCTACTAAGGGGCAGAGCCAGGTCTAACATACAGGCAAATCCAACTCCATCCTTGGAGCTCTACATAATACACCAGTGGTTCTTAAAGTGTGGTTCTAAGACCAGCAGCAGCAGCATCTTCTGGAAACTTGTTACAAATACAAATTATTGGGTTCCATGATGGAAATACTGAATCAGAAATCTGGTGGTGGAGAGGGTAGGTAGGACCCAATGTTCTGTGTTTTCACAAACATTTTGGATTATTTTGATGCTAAAGTTTGAGAAACATATGTCTTCCATAAAAGCAACATGGTTGACATTCATAAACAATTCATATTCAAAAGGCTCCATAACCATTTAACTGGTGGACTTCTTACCTAGAGAAGCTCAGTAAATAGCATCAATAGCACACATTCTTGTAAGAATGGCAGGCGAGAAGCTGCTTGGGATCCAACTGAAGGTTAGTGTCTTTTGCACATCATTTTATTCAGTGATTCCATGGGACTCAAACCACTTTTCCAAGAGGAAACAGATTAGTTATCCATAACTTATGGGAAACCTAAGTGAACATCGTTACCTGATTGATTTGGCCTCAGCCAGTTAGCGTGTCACTAATGAAAACCGTAATAGCCAGTAAGGGTGGTGCAGTAAGTAGATTCACAGTTGACTGGGTTGCTCAGATACTCATAATTTTGATAATTTCACATGGTAAGGGATGGAGAGGGTGGGAGCAGGGACGATTCAACTATTAGAGAAGGAGGCAAGATGCAGTAGGAAATACTTCCTTCCACACAATTAAAATTCCGGCTTCCTTGTTAGGTATGTATGCTTCTGCACTGCCCATCCCCCAGCTCCTGGACACCAGAGTCTGGTCAATACGCTATAAATAACCTATATTAATCTTGGGAATTTCATGCTACTGAAGTGGGTTTGGTGCAACCAGTGTAGTGGTACGTATTTCAGAAAATAAGAGAGAGAGAAATAGAACACAGTTTTGGTGAAAACATGCTTCTTAATTCATATTAACTGTCTATTAGGATTGTGCTCACTGATGTGAAAGCTTTGGAAAAACTATGTGAGATATCACATTAAAACAGGAAACAGATGGTGCTTAACTGGGTATGCAGGTGAGGAAGCAGGAGCTTCCTCATTTGGCTGTGGGATGCACGACAAGAACAGCAGCGACCTGTTTGTTCTTTAGTCCGAGTCCGAGGAAAATATCAGTATGTTTGTGAATTACAGTTCATCATGTTTAAGATGTACTAATTTACTTACATAGAATCTAACACGATAACAAGAATATAATCTGACCATGAATTCAGTGAATTGTGGTTTATTCTCGCTATTACAATTATTTCTGAATATCAAAACGGTTCCTTCTGATGTTAATATAGAGCATACTGGGTTTTAGAGCATGAAAGACTCAGTGCAAATTTAACCATTTGCAAGTCAGGTTAATGCTGGAATAAACTAAAATAATTTATAGAATGTACTAAAACTGAATTGCAAGGAAATTTATGATAGGTAGTCACACAATAATAAAAAACAAAGCTTAATTAACATAAAAATTCTAGCTGTCATATTTCTCTAAGTAGAAATAATTGTAATGTAATTTTATTTCACTGATTGAACCTCCAGCTAGGTCCTGGGTAAAGTCAATATGAAAATGAAAGACTATGAAGGGCACCTTTAGGCCGGAAGGAAAACAGGACATGATCTCACCAGCTTCAGAGTTAAAACCATTGAATTACTTGCTACACACACACACACACACACACACACAGATATCCTTAATGATATTCATTATTGCTCCCAAAGGGTGGGAAATTTGAAAGAAAAATGAATGAGACTTTAAAAAGATCTGTCTAAACTATTTTTGGAAATTGTGAAATAACTGATGTATAGAGTTTCATTTAAAATAACTCAAAAAATTTTGTTCATTTCATGAATTCTTAAAATATCGAAGGATTAGGAGCAAAAAGAATTCTTTTATAGAAACTGTAACCAAGAAACTAAATTATTGAATTAAATTATTGTCACAATCATGTGTGGCATTTTTCTACTCACAAATATTGGGAAATCACTATACGCAAAAGTTTGAATAATTAAAAAGGTAATAATCTTAGCTTTTCAAGCATAGGACTTTTACTTTCCAAACAAATGTCTAGATTACTGAAGGGACTGTGTTTGCTTTCTACTCCATCTTTGTATCTCTGGAACCCAGTGCCTGCTGCACCTTAGCTCCTCAGTAAATGTTGGTTGGATCAGATGAAGTAGTTTTCTCATAGCACATTGGTCCGGCCCACTATATTTAGGACTGTAATGTTTCTGAATGAAGAAAACTCACCTTTCGAGTCATATAGGCATTCCTCTGAGGCTCATAAACATACTGCAGGGACCTGGTTGTTTTCCTCTCCGATCCTCTAATGATGGTGAATTATACTGCTTTTCTAGATGTGTGCATTTGCACCTTCTGTATTTAGGATGACTTGGGATGGATTTTTGTGATTTAAGCTTATTGTAGAAGTAGCCACCAGAGGGAACCCACAAAAATGATCCAGAACTTTATAAATGTAAAGATAAGGCAATTCTGTGCTTCTTTTGTATTAGATAATAGCATAGTAATCACTATTTTAACTATCATGTGCTTTTTGGTTAACTCTCACATTTTTGGTATAAATTCCTAAGAGTTGGTCTATAAAATGTTTAACTTTGAAGAAATTTAGTCAAACAGCACTATTCAAAGTGACATTTGCCCTTATGTAGTAACTGAAACTAATACTCTTCTCTCCCACCCTCTACCTCCTACCCCCCAAAAGCCTCAAAAATCAAGAGACTTGGATTCCGGTCCTGTATCTTGAGATCTTGGGCAAGGCCATTTACATCCCTGGACTTCTGGTTTTTTTCATCTGTGAAACAGTCCCAACAAAACCTATATCATAGGGTAATGATGAGGTTTAAATAGAATGAGAAACGATATGTAAGAATGCTTAGATATTTAAAATTTTACATAAATGCAAGGTAACATTTTGATGATAAGGTATTAAACCTTGAACATCCAGAACGTCAGTGAATGAAAGGTCTGGGTTCCATTAATTTTCTAGTTAACTGAAGATGAAGGGAAAACTATTTTTCAATCGTTATTTTTTAAAACATATTTCTGAAACAAATCAATTTGCTTTCCTGCAGCACTATAAAAAATTAAGTCTTAAGATTAAATGGGATTTAACAATCTGTTAAACAGTAACTCTAACTGTAATATTGTTGTAGTTCATTCTGTAGGAGTTGGATCTGAAACTATCCTGATCAAGGATCCTTAGGAATTTTATTTTTGTTTTGTACTTAATGCCTAAAATCAGCTGATTTTTTAGAACTAATTTCTTTTTTAATAAAAGTATAGTGTAATGAAAAAACTGTTCATGGTGACTTTACCTTTAGCGAACACAGGTTTTTGTAGTGAAATCCTATTCTGTAAATATATCTGATTTATTGTCAAAGCATTGGAAAATATCAAGACATCTGGGGCATTTTGAATTTAGTTTTAAGTTCAAAAAAATTGAAAGAGTGAATCTCTACCTATCACCCCTGTGCAAGAATTTACCAAATTCATGGGCTAATTGGATTCAGTAATTTAAGTAGCATTTTCCAAAGACAGAGAATGGTTTCCACTAAGAAACTAAAATGAATGGACTTGTGTCTGGGTTGGAGGAGCCCACAGTCTTTGTAACACTCAGCTTTTACCAGAAGCAGTTTGTCCACTTGGGGTGACGTAATTTAATTGTGGGATATATGTTACCAGAATGTAAGTTAGATATGTTAAAATTGTGCCCTACTGTATTTAAAAGGAGCTGAGTGGTATTTTATTTTTATTGTTAAAACATCCACATAGTGTTGACAAGAGCATCTGTTTTTAATTATGCCTATAGATAGAACAAGACAGTATCTTTTATCATTAACTTTCTAAGGTGTTTATTTTAAATGGAGCTTTTCTTTTTTAAAAACTTTTTCTTGTGGAGAGATAGATGATAGATAGATATGTATACAAACACAAATATTTAAAGCACATTGTTTGGTAACTGTATATCTGCTTCCTCTCTAAGAATATGAGCAATTTAAGGTCCGAGACCGTGTTCTACTTGCTTGTGTGTCCAGGGAGATATTCAAAATTGTTAACAGGACTTCCCTGGTAGTCCACTGTTTAAGACTCCATGCTCCCACTAGGGGGCACGGGTTCGATCCCTGGTCAGGGAACTAAGATCCCACATGCTACTTGGCGTGGTCAAAGCCAAAAAAAAAACAAAAACAAAATTGGTAATGGACAGTATGTCATGGGCACTAACCCATCAGAGCTAAGAACTGGCCTAGGTTCTAGAGCTGGGGCCTGGAGAACTCCTGCTGTGTGCCTGGTATTAATCTTTTGTTGCTGGACCATAGAAAAGTCTGAATTCCAGGGGGGTGTACAAGATGGCTAAAACAATGGCTGGGGTAGGTGGAGTGCCCAGGGCAAGATTTTAACAACTAGCATGGACATAATGCTGAAAATTTTCACACTGGCTGAAAATCAGCTTTGTTTCTTCAATGCTTAGCACAGTGCCTCATACATAGTAATACTTACTAACTTTGTATAGAATAAAAAATAATAAATTTTTTCCACACTTACCAATTAAAGCTGAGAGAAGCCAGTCTGAGAGTATTCTGGGTAAGAACAGAAATACAGTCATGTTTGAAAATATTGCTGTAGATAACCCACAAGGAAACAGGACACAGTACATATACGCACAGAGACACACAAACATGGTATTGAAAATGAGTTGTACATAAAGAGAAAAAAGAATGATTATGTACCAATGATACCAACATCCTTTATTTTTATAGTGAGGGGTTTTCAACCAGAAGATCATCCAAAACGTTGGGTGAGCTGTAGACAAAATGGCTGAAAGTTGCCTGGATTCAATTGCCACTATTCTCATGTATCCCGATTTACCATTTGCTAAGACTCAGGAGGAAGACACAAAGTTCTAATTAACACTCAGCCAAAATGAATAGCAAAAGGTGAAAGTTCCTAATGTCTTAAGTTGGGGGCAGAGACCAAACAACTGACAAATGTTAGAAATAGTAAAGAATTATCATAGCCATATAAGCAACAGAAAATTAGTGATTTTAAGCAAAAGTAACAGAAGGAGTATAACTTGTGCTAAAATTCACTACACTGCTTTGGCCAAAAGAAAAAAGACAAAAACTTATTAAAGAAGAAAGGCTTTCTAAGAACCAACTACTGAAGCCATTTGGGCAATACCTAAGAATTAAAGAATATCTTGTAAAGGAATGATCAGTGTCAGTAATAATTATTCTGCTTCACGAACATAAGCTCTAGGTAGATTTCCTGAATTCTGCCCATTTCCAACATAGGCTCAATGTCATTTACATTTTCTAGGTGTCTTCTGAGGAGACAGCTTCATAGACAACAACCTACTCATTGTAAGCTTTAGAGATGAGCACAGTTTTACAAATGGCACCTGCATATCCAAGCAGGAAGTGTGAAATGCATATGTCCAATCCACTACATCTATGCCTTTAGGTGAACCATCTTCCAACGCCTCCTTGAACAAGATCTGCACTCTTCACATTTCTACTTAGAATCTTCTTTATCTCTAGAACCTCTTTCCCCATTGTTCATCTCTATCCTTTTATCCTCAGCCTATTCACACCTTTGCTAGGAAAGCCTTCCTGACTTCCCCAGAAAAAAATGTGTCCCTCTTGCGCTTTTCTGGATATGGTGCACAGCATGCTCGGCCTTATGTTGTTCCCGTGTGATCGCCCTAAGTTATAAGGGCCATGAGGTCAGACCCTCCTTCTTCATCTTTGCATCCTTCATTCCATCTTGTAGAGTGTTTATACATAGAAGATTCTTGACCATTTTTACTGTTCAGAGCAGAAAAAAGAGCATGAAACTCAGCATTTCTAAAGGTTTCTAAGACATGTGCAAACTCAGGACTTCAAAATCCCACATATTTCTGCTCCAGTGGGCAGAGATTTCTTAAAGAATTTCATTGTAATGAATAGAGCACAGGAAATGGGATGCCACCATGGCTCACAGTCATGCAGTGGACTCATTCTGCAGCCCTGTTGCCAGTCTCAGATTACGACATTCAACAAATCACCTGCTGTCCATAGCGTTGTGTATTTTGTAGAATAATACCTCAGCTACCCCCCACTTGAATGATTTATAACTTATCATTAACAATCACTGTTCATGTTTTTAAAAATCACTTCTATAAGAAGCTTTGATCCAGAAATGAATAAATTTAAGGCTGCTTTCCACAGCTGACCCACTTTCCAGTGACCCATCTTGCTCTTTCATAGACTATACAAATGACTATTTCATACATTAGAAAATAACACAGAAAACAGATATTAAAAAATATAGTAGTTATATAGGTATATATACATATATATGATAATTATGCTTCCCAATGTAGTAATTCCTAATCAGATTTGTTATCCTGTTTGTCTTCTTTGAAATCTTGTTTATGCTTTTTTCCAAATTAAATCATAGCAAAAACTTAGTGATGGACTAAAAATATTCAAATAGACGATATCTCAAATGTATAATTTCTTTATACTTGCATGCCATTTAACTGGACTAATTAACAGTGGTTTTGATGTTTGAAAAGCACTAGTCAATGAATGCTAATCTTTTAAATCATAGATTTGTAAATAAATACATGGAAATGGAGTTAAGATATCCAAATAAGCCTATCTGCTTGTGGCACTAAAAAAAATCCTTATAAAGAAGAAAAATAAAGCACAAGCAAGAGTAAATTGCAGGTAAATGACCACATTTTAAAATAATAACATAGATTCTACATTTGTGTGTGAATGTGCCATCAAGGCTAATATAAACACCTAGCAATTCTCTCCATACAAAATCACACTGTATTTTAAAATCTAGATATTCAACAATGATGAATGTCATCAAAAGCAGCCATGAGAATGACCCTCATGTCTATACTTCAGAACCTTGCCAAGAAATGTATTCCCCATATTGTCATAAACAATCTATTTGACTTCATTATCTCTGATAAACATTTCCCATCAATTCTTTTGAAGTACATAACTATTGACATGCTTCTAGATAACAACAGATAGACTAGAATAACATTTTCTTAACCCTCTTTGTCAAGGTCTTCCTTCATAATAAAATATACTTTTAAAATTCATGAAGAATCATATCATTGAAATATTATTTTAGCCACAAGCTTCTAATAAATAAAGCTGTGTGTTAAGCAAATCAGTCTTTTCAAATGCTTTCAAACTAAGCATCACATTTTTTCTTCTGCAATGAAAAGCCCCTGAACAAATTAGCACGTCTGTCTGAAAGCCTGTTCAGAAGTAGTATTTTATCAAGTAACATTTTAAAAAATTGACTTAACTGTTAAAGATCACATCAGTGTTCCCACCCCAACCTTACCACTAGTTATCAATAAACTGTTCATCTGTAAACTCATAGAGCCCTGAATCTACAGACTCTATTTGTCAATCAATTTACCTACTTTGTATTAACCACAGGCTTTGTGGCTAATGTTTACTATGCTGGGGAATATTTGCTGAATTAAGCAATGTTGTCAAAGTGATAATAACCTTGTGTCATCAGTATTAATATTGACTCATCATATTTCCAAAACATATTTTAATAAATTACTTTTTCCTTGAGGAAAACAGAACATACTATAAGTTTAATTTAACATAAAATCAAGAAAATCCTGTTATGTTTATTATGGGAAAGCATTGGTGGAGCTAGCCTCTAGGAAAAAGGGAGGATGACACATACGCTTTATCCTCTTCTACAGAGGCCTACTGTCAACTGACTGGAAGTTTACTGTCCATCACTGAATGGCTAAGAGAGACACCTAACTTCTAGGCAGACTACCATCCTGTGTTGTGCACTTTGACTGTATTTACACAAACACAGATGACACGAACTAAATTCCTTAGTGAGAAATCCCATGACTGGCTTGCATAAGACTATAGGAAGTTGGCCCAAGGTGAATGAAAACTCTTAAGGAAAGTCATAGCATGGAGGCCAAGTTCCTTCTAGGCAGGACCTGCATTAATGCACTTACCTGAGGAATTGCTGGAACTCTTTACCTTGATGGGTCAGGCATGGTGCCACTAAAGCCCGGGGTTCTTGCTCTGCACACCTTCTGGCAAGTCAAAAGCAGAGGCAGTCTAGTTTCACCTGTTTCTCAAGATAGTAACAGCCTGGTGATGGTTAAGAGTATGCTTTTGGGTATCACACAGATCTGGGTATAAGTACTAACTCTACCACCTACTAGCTGGGTGGCCTTGAGCAGTTTACCTAATTTCTGAGATTTAGTTTACCACATTTGTAAAATGAGGATAAAAACAGAACTTACTTCATAGGATCACTGTGAGATTAAATGAGATACTGTGTGCAAATCAGTTGTTAGAACCTAGGAAACACTCAAGTTAACTATGATGATAACAATGCCCCAATTTAAAAATGCCATCTAATTCACAAAAGTATTTGTGGTGAATGTTCATAATATGTCTATTTTGATCTCACTGTGTCATAAGACTCAAGATAGGTTACTGAAGATCATAGCACAGGGAATTATCAAGAATACTGGGCAAGGGTTATAATTACAGTGGTGAGCAAGACATTCAAACTCATTTAGAGCTTCTAGTCCCATTGGGAGGAACAGAAGTAAAAGTCAATTTCAAGCCAATGTAACGATGACAAGCACTGTACTCTATGGACAGTTGTAACCGAGACTTGGGTGTTAGTGTGTGGAATGTTCTGGAAGGCTTACTGAGGAAGTGACATGAAGACAAAAGAGACCTGAGAATGAGTAGGGAGTTAGATACACATGCAGCGTTGGGGAGAAGGGGAGTGGGGGATGAAGGATAAAGGTGATGAGAGAGGTTACATATGGCAGGAAGCCACCATTAGAGACAACACGAATAATATATGCAAAGGCCCGGAGAGAAAAGACTGTTGCAAATGTGTGTGGTGGCTGGGAGCTAGGGGGTAAAGCACAGTGGCAGAGTTATGATCTTATGTTTGTTGGTGGCTGACTAGATGGCAATGTGGCCAGGCCCAGACCCTGGAGTCACATTACTTTGTGGGTAGGGGAGGGTCAGGGCTTGGATTCCACCCTCAGAAATTCTTATGCAATTGGTTGTGGATGTGGTCGAAGTGCTTATATTGTTTACAGACATTCTAGGCAACCAGTATTTAAATTTCAAATAATCTGGATCAACCTATCAAAAGGGAGCTGGAGCATCTGGTAATGGACCTTCATTCTGAGTCAAGGAAAATGGGGTTGTGATGACAGGTAACGCTTTCATGACAACTGCTTACAGGTACCTTCCAAACCTCCTAGGAAAAAATGCCAGTGATGAATCCTCAGGGCCACACAGCAAATACTCACAAACACATCTAGGATTACATTCTTGTTTTCAAAACTAGCCATGGTTGTGTCCCAGGTACCCATTTTCATTTATATCCCAAGATGCATCTTTTGGCTATAAAATAGAAACATTGGAAATTAACTTTGCTAGATAATGATAATCCCATCATTAACCTATTGCAAACAGTTGTTACTGCACAGGTACACTCAAGAAAAACTAACAGAAAAGAGATGCAGGGCGTGAAATTTGCTCTATTATTTTTTGCAATGTGGCCTGTTTACTCTTTCCTTGTTTGTCCATGACCCAGGATCCATGGACATGAGCTAAGTCATAGGCATAATTTATTCTTAGCACTCATGAATTGGCCATAGGTGGTAGCATGTTGCATTTATATGAAGGGAACTCTGCTTTTAGTTAGGTGGGAAAAGTACCTCCAAATTTGTTTCTCCGGGGTGCCCACTGCACTGGGGTTCTCAGTCATGAATAATTGCTTATGTGAATAGTAACATTCTTTTCTTATACAAATTATCACCACACTCCCACCTATCTACCCTATTTGAGTTAGAAACAGTTTGATGTGAGATTCAGCTTCCATCCAGACAAAATTATTTCAGCTATATTTTATACTCACTTTTCTTTTTCTTGGAAGTAGAGAAAGGGGCCCTTGAGCTGTCTTCTACGATATTCCCACCATTCATTCTCAGCCTTCAATCTCCCACGCACCTCAGTGCTCTAAACCTTATATCCAGATGCTGCCGGCTCCTGACTGTCCTTCAGAGAGTTGAATATAGAGACCTTGTCATTCTGTGTAAAGTCATTTGTTCACAGTGGGGACCTGGGTCTTGATGTGACTGAGGACAAATTCAAAAAGCAATATACAATCAAATTATTAATGAAATCAGATCATCTTTTTCTGAAATTTTATAAATAAAATATGACTAAGTATTTTAGCTAATATGCTAGGTAATTATTTAAGCAAGAGAAAACAGGTACATTTTGTAATATTTCTGCAAAGGAAGGAAGAAAAGCTGCATAAGACACTTATTTCTGATGTTTAAGTAAATTCACTCAAAAGGAGTTATTTCACTAAGACCATAGCTTTAGTCATCAATCAACAATAACACAAGTCCCTAGAACAGAATAAAAGCTCCAGCACCCACTGCTCAAAACCTGCCAGGAAACACATTCCCCAAGGAAGAAAGGTAAAAATATCAGAGAGAAACTGGCAATATCTCCCAGGGATCTACAAGATGCCTAGAAGTGAATGTCATTTTCTCACCAATAATCTGCACTTTAATCTTACATGAAACAATTTTTCACAAAAAAAATCTCTGTTCCCTTGTGTTTGATAAAGAAAAAGAATTAGAAATAGGCCCAATTTCTTTTAGAAATGTAGGTTTCTTCAGCTTTTGATTGGCCTTTCTCATGACCCCCTATACAAGAAGACAGATAATAAATATAATGATTTATACTGAAAAGAGAGCAGTGAGGATAATGGCCCAAACAGTGCTGTCTTTTATTATGTTACCATAGTAAATAATAGCAGTACACTCACACCGTTATACTTAAGGTTGTAGCCACAATTCCATTATAATTCTTGTTTTTCAGAAGTTTACAACTTGGTCTTGACAATATACTCTAGCCTGAAACTAGCCATGTTTTTGTTTTTGTTTTGTTTTGTTTTCTTCAGTCAAAGGCTGGTTTTCCTTGATTGTCACACTGTTATTGAATAATCAAATTGGAAACTTAAATAATACTTTCACTGTTTTCTGGCTATACTTTGCATATATCGAAATCCTCTTCTGTAGCACACACACACACACACACACACACACACACCCTCCATTGGTTTGCCTATACATTCAACACTTGTGTTTAGAAAAATGAAGAACATTCAACGCATTCAATGTTCTTTAATTGGTATGACCACTATAATAACTTACTACAAAATACCTAAAATGACATATATTAAAATGTTTTTATATGCAATTCTGCAAATAATATGACACTTTGATTAAGGTACATAGTCCCAGATGAAAACAGAAACACAATTCTACTAAAGGTGGGCAATCAAATTCAATAGAAGATATTAATAAAGAGGAAATCAAATATTTCGATAAGCCCGAGTGACAATGGGCAGTTTTTTCATTGTATTCATTTTATACCCTTAACAGGAGGAGAGAATATTTAAATTCTAAGTATAGTTTGCCTTAATTTGTACTGTCTGAAAAATTTACTCAATGGGAGACAAATTCTTCTAGTAAAATAATAAATGCTACCTGTTCAGTAGTAGCAGAAGGAGAATTAGGAACCATGTAGAAACTTATAAACAGTGCGTAACCTGTGTCCCCAAAAGCCTGAAACTTATAACAATTTGGCACTGATGTTAATTCTGCTGACTTAGACCAAAAGAGTCTTTTGGTGAGAGAAAAAATGTCCTGTGAAAGAATAATTAGGAGGAAAAATTCTGACACTGTAGCTCTTGTTTGGACCTAAGAAAGCAAATGCCTAAATCCACATAGTTCATTGCTGAAAAGAGAGATTCTCTTTAGACTAAGAGCTACCTCAAATATTCTGTCTTATTCATTCTTTTTTCTCATGCCTAAGAAATACAATTTTGTCTTATGGAAGAATGGAAAATGGAAACTTGACTTTTATAGTAGGTTGCCCAAGATTTAATTTGCAAGCCTTAACAACTCTACCATAGTTTTCTAAGTCAAACAGGAAAAAAAAGAAAATTTCTCAATTTGAGCAATTCTTTGAAATATTTTAAGTTGAAAAAGAATTGGCTAATTTTTTATTTCAATTCCAAACTCAAGAGATCCTTAAAAATGGAGGAAAAATAATTAGCTTGAAAAGAGTGAAAAAAATCTATTAAAATGGCAACATTCTTCTAGCTATTGCTTATCAGACCCCAGCTTATAAGAACTATAAATACAGGTGATACTTGTAATTTGGATAGAAACTTACCAAAAGATCTAAATGAAGGAAATCAGCATCTACTAGAGATTCTATTCAGAGAGTGATCCAGAAAAATCAAAGACACTGGAGAGAAAATAGGCAGCATCTACAATGGCTGCATTGGAACCATGAAAGGGAAATATCTGAAATCAGAAATTTTAAAATATCCTATTTTGTAAAAGTCTTTTGTATAAAACAATAGGGTACTAAAATATGAAGGTAAATTAGGACTAGTGTTCAGTAATAAACAATACATATGTAAAATAATCTGTTTTTTAAATCACAAAGTCTCATTTACTTGTCCTTTTCCAACTACCCAAATCCATTGTGATAAGCAATAGAGGAAGACCATCAGGAGTGCTTTGCCTGCCTTCGTGATGCCAACACCAGAACATGCAAAAGCACACCTGAAATCTCATGAATAACTTAATGGGTATGATAAGGAGACTCAGATATGTCCCAAGTATGGTTTTAAATTTGGGAGTAAAAATGAGATTAAAAAACAATAACAACAGACAAACAATTAAAGCACTAAAAAGCCAAAGCAGAGAATGGAGCAAAAGACATGGTTAATCAAAGAGAACTCTCACCTGTGAGGGGCAGGATGGTTTAGTGATTATCAGTACAACCTCTGCAGTCGTGCTGCCTCCTGAGACTTTCTACTACTCCACACTACCTCTTTCATTTTTCTACCATCAGACACTTGAGAGTGAACAAAAATGACCCTTGAAATTTTGTCATCTTCAAAAGTTTGGGGATAAAAGAAGAAAAATGACATAAAATGGAGCTTCCCAAGACCTAAGTCTTCTGGAGGACCTGACAACAGTTCTTTCACTGTCTGTCCTGAGGGACTGGCCTCTGGACACCATTTGGGGCTCAGTGGGATGCAACCTCCAACTATATAAGGAGTCAAAAGCCACCCTTGGAAGGGAAAATGTTAACTCACCAATCTCCCCCAGAAAGAAGCTATTATTCTCAACTTCTGGCTGTGAAATGTTCACTATTAATAGTCACATAATACTAGTAACACTCTTCACCAAAAATTATTATTTGCTTTAGAAATATATTTCTGGGGCTTCCCTGGTGGTACAGTGGTTGAGAATCCTCCTGCCAATGCAGGGGACATGGGTTCGAGCCCTGGTCCGGGAAGATCCAACATGCTGAAAAGCAACTAAGCCCGTGCGCCACAACTACTGAGCCTGCTCTCTAGAGCCCGCAAGCCACACTACTGAGCCCGCGTGCCACAACTACTGAAGCCCAAGCACCTAGAGCCCGTGCTCTGCAACAAGAGAAGCCACAGCAATGAGAAGCCCGTGCACCACAATGAAGAATAGCCCCCGCTCGCCACAACTAGAGAAAGCCCACGCACAGCAACGAAGACCCAATGCAGCCAAAAATAAATAAATAAATATATTATTTTTTTAAAATATATATTTCTGCAGAAGAGCTAATATTGGTTTTGAATATGTTTCTGTTATTACTTTGATTCTATCACACAATATTATGATTCTTTGGACAGTACTGGAAAGATGCACTGCATTTTAAAAATGATCATTAAGACAGCATAATTACCATCAATTGTTTAAAGAAATGAACAGCTATTTATTATACAACACATGGCACATGCGTGTGTTTTCATGTTCAATTTGTGTTGATTTAAGTGCTTATTATAGGTGAAGGATATTGATAGAATACTTTGCAAATGGCCTCAAAACATGGAGAGAATTCCTTTTTGTTTTTTGCTACCACAAATTTCAACATGAAATATTTTGCCAGTATGCTATGAGCACCAATAGTATAACATAAACCATGGAAGAATTCCAGGCTGTGTTGACGTATTTTATGAATGTTATGGGATGGCAGATTGGAGGTGTACATCTGCGGGGGTTGGCCAGTCATCCCACTGCCGTCTGTGTATCTGTATGCTTAAATGAATTAGCTAATATAAAAACAGTGCGTAAACAAGTTCAATGACATAGAATTTCCTTTATAGGGTACAGAATATTCAAGTCTGAGTAAAGGAAGAGAAAATTATGTTCAATTGCTATTACTTGGGAATATGGTATGTATAAAATGGAAAAGCTACAGCACCCAAACGGAAAGGCCTTATGAATACTGCTTGGCTGTTCTCCTTTTTCTCCCTTTCATTGTATCGCCCTGTTTTACTGGCAGCATTGTTTTTGCAACCTAGGATGTGAGCAATGATCTTTTATCAAAGGACTGGGGAGACCATTCCACACCTCAAGGTCATTCAATGACTACCAAATCAGGGGAAAAAACAAACCATAATATGCAACCCTCAACCCTAGATTCCCATCTCTGAATTACGCTTTATACAACATACATTGTAGTCACTTGTCAACAGAGGCCCCCCTGGTAGCTGATCTAAGAAAAGACTCACTTAGCAATGCGACATTCTTGTCCTATCCTTTACATACATATAAAAATCCCTCAACGATAAGCTCCAGCTACAGGGCTTGATGTCAACAGTTTCACACTGAATTCTCTTTTCGCCCCTTGAATTTAATTCCTTCATGATGCCTCTTACTGGTTAACTAGTGTAAATGATTTTTCTGGTATATTAGCTGTCTCCAACTTTCATTATGTTTTCTCTTAATTCTTAAACATTATTTTGCTTGTCATTATTTCTCCATGGGTTCATTATTCGCTAAACAATTGTGTGTGTGTGTGTGTGTGTGTGTGTGTGTGTGTGTGTAATAACTACAAAAATGAAT
The DNA here is from genome assembly GCF_949752795.1 of Hyperoodon ampullatus. Classification (NCBI taxonomy): domain Eukaryota; kingdom Metazoa; phylum Chordata; class Mammalia; order Artiodactyla; family Ziphiidae; genus Hyperoodon; species Hyperoodon ampullatus. The sequence goes on along the minus strand of NC_136930.1, from coordinate 47,384,976 downwards.
AAAAAGAAGCAATAAATGATCCCTTAGGGAAAACTATACATACAAATATACAGTACGTATAATTGGTGTTAATTTTGATGGTGGGATTTTTAAGTTAGACAAGAAACAATAAAACTTTTATTTTTAGCTAACAGTTTGTGGGCTAATTTAGTCCTTGAAATCCTTCCAAGCATGATAGCTTAAAATTTGCCCCAGATGGACTTTCTCTTCTGTTCAAATTGCTCGACAGCAACATAACAGCCATTTATAACAAAGTCTGCAGAAATGGGCTGGCGCTTCTAGTCTTCCAAATACAAATACATCGGTCTGTTTGTAAGGAGAGTGCCCCCATAAATCACCATGAATTAAAGAGGAATGCACCCGTCCCAATCAAAACATCAGGAAGAAACCATTGCGCAATAGATAAGAACACAAACAAGTGCAAAGCATCACTTGAGTTTTTATAGAAGGCCCATATTTTTGGAAGGCAACCAGTGCTGTTTCACATGCTGTACTTTTTCTAATCTGACTGACTCACAGTCTTGTGATAGTGAGATAAGCTAGGTAGGCAAATTTTTATAGAGTTGCAATTACTGAAATTGTCATTACGCTGCTCACTGTAAAATAAATATAGATAGAAGTGAAATTATGCACAGGCTAGAAGTAGAAAGTGTTTTGCTTCTGTTTGCTAAATTAATCTCTTCCTAAATGGCTGCAGGCCAGGTAGGTTAGCATTTGTGGTTTCAAAGGTTTTCAGCGCTTGCAATGAGCCATGAAATTACTGCATGCTGCTGAAAATGGCAGCTGATGAAAGGAAAAGAGTGAATCCCAAAGGCAGAAAGACAGGAGGAAGCAAAATTACAGGCAGAAAGCCTGATTTTTGATGTTGCTCATTGTGAAATGTACACCCAAACTTTTAATAAAACATAAAACATTAATAAACCTGCTAACAATTCCTTACAATTTCTTTTGAAGTCTGAGTATAATTTCTGAATACTTATTAAAACAGGCAACGATTCAGAGGGGGCTGAGCAGTTTTCTGTCTATGGTATGTGCTGTATTGGTAGAGACTCTCCTTGTGACTTTTGAAATAAGATTTTTATTGATGTTTTTAATTGAATCACACAAAAGGATTGATTTTCAGTTAATAAAAGTACCCAGATCCTTTTAGTTTTCTGTTAGGATTAGCTAGTCTTAGTTATGATACTGTCACCAGCATATACTATCATCAGGGCTGCTATCCTGTTTTAAATCGTCTGAATTTCCTCAGAATAAGAGGATACCTGAGTCTTCATACATAGGTTTGAAAACTCTCCAGGCCAGAACACTGTGTCCCAACAGTCTTCACCCAATTCTCAGAAAGAATGTGAATCAGTTGGATTTTATAAAACCACACATGCTACTACATCTTGCCATAGACAGGCAGACTATTCAGGCCCAAAGTAAACATTTTCCCAATCCCCAGGCTTTGCCTCTTGAGCACCAATTTCAAATTGAAGGTTGTAACAGTTCTTAAATATATTTATAGAGGTATTTCCCATCTTGTAATGAAAACCAGTCTTTAAGACTTTAAGGCATTCCATAGCCAGGAGAGGTTCCTGAAAAGTGAAATGATCAGCATTTGGAAATCCAAATTTCTGTATATTTGACAGCCTCAGTCTCTGTACAACTGGAGTTCATCCATACTAAAACAATCATGCCACAGCTAAGGAATGCAAAATCGTTACACATTCTCAGAGATTCAAGGCACTTATACTTGCCTGATTTCATAGATTAATTACTAGGAAGACAGAGGATTGTAAAAATCTTTGGATGAAATTCTGTTATGGAAGGCATAAATAATCTAATGATTACTATGCATGTCTGGTCAAACAGTTCCTGTCACCAAGTTATTGGAGTGCTTTTTTCACTTCTAGCAAGGAAATGATCTGAACTGCAAATTGAGCTCAGCTGTAAGGAAGAGATGCTTCAATCTTAGCCCTCAATTCTTCCACAAAGAGGGGAGTGGCCAAGTTAGCAACAAAAACACAAGAAGCATTCACTTATTCATACAATATTTAAAAATAAAGCCCCCATATGGGAAATACCTAACTACCTCCTGCAGTAGTCTTTGCATTCATTTTTAAATGGCCATAAAAAACTTTCCTTCCAATATTCATAGTGTAACCCCATTTAAAAATAATAGTCACAGTTATGTGATTTCAGGCAGAAGTGGTTTATCGGAAAGTGTATTCGGTGTGGAGTGGAAAGAACACAGATTTGTCACTTAATAGCCATGTGATCATATGGCAAAGGGCACTACCTTCCTGGGTCTGATTTTTCATTTTTATTTTTTGGCATCCAAATAACAATAGAAATATTTAACCTAATAGAATTAAATGAGTGCACTTTCCACTTTGTAAACTAGAAACTTCTATACAATTGTGAGAAATGATTTGAAAATGAATTGTTTGAGACATCATTGGTTTTCAAATAAGACTGATGAGGAAAGTAACCAAGGAGTCTGGAAAATTAATGAAGCTGAGGATATAGACTAAGTGGCCATGTGTAACGGGGCTTCTTAGGAGGAAAGTGACACTGTCACATACCTGAACTGCTATTCCCACCTTACTAAATTTTGAATTGAGCTACAATTTTCAAGCAGTTCAAATTCAGACTGAGTTGCCATAATTCCTGATTTACCCCATCTTGTGTCAGCCCCAAAGCTTCAGTGACAAAAAAAAGAAAGCTATCATGCTTGTCCCTTGCTCAAGCCAGCTTGAAAGCACATTTCCCCACATCGTATTCACACAGGAATCAGAAAAGATGTTGACCTTAGAAAGATGGGCTGTAAGTTTTACCATCCAGTTCAATTTATTCTCTGTCATACCTACCGTCAAGTTTGATCTAAAGTCAAATTGTAAATTCAGAAGGAGTGGAACTAAAGGATACTAATCATACTGATGACAACGGAGGTATTTGAAAATACAGCCATTTCCCATTAATGCTTCTGCTGTAATTGGTATGTTCACAATGATTCAACAGAATTCTATTTTCAAGTAAAAAAAAAAAAAAAGTCTGTTACAGCAAACCCCCAACATCCAAATAACATCAAAAGCAAAGATTTCCCTCAACCTCAGAACTAATGATTAGGAAGTTAAATGCTCAGGGATAGACAATCCATGAATTAAAATTAAAATTCTGTTGTCAATGTGAAGGATATGTGAACCTGCCTTGGAAAATTTCTGTCTAAAGGGATTATTTGTACATTCATTCAACAAATGTTTATTGAGAGTCTAGTATGTCCCAAGTGTTGTTGTAAACACTGGGAAGCATATCAGACAAACTCATCTCTATTGGACCTTAAATTCTAATGAGCCTGGGTATATGACAGGGACATAAATCAATTTCATTTTGATTGTCTATGCACATTGATTAAAGATGAGCCTAGGGAACTATGTTACAAAGAACTATGATAATATATGCAAGTTTGAGAGGAAAGACTGCCAGAATTGACGAGTGATGTCTGGCGTGGGAGCAGGATAGAGAAGTATTGGCACGCATGCCATGCTTTTGCTACTCCTACATTCTAGGAAATGACCATGGGGCTAAAAGCTTCAAATTCAGAACTTTTACCCATGGAAAATATTGGTGCTAACCACATATGCCACAGATCGACCTTCTTTTGTGCTGTCTTTTTCAAGGGAAATAAGAGAAAATTACCTACTTACATTTCTATGTACCCCAAGGAAGGCTCCTGAGTTTTCACAAAAGAAACCTTTTCTTTCTTTTGGTTGTTCATCAAAACATAAGTCTATGCCCTTATAGAAAATATTTGTCCTTCACAGTCTTACCAAATTATGCCAATTTCAAACTCTCTGCTATCTTATAGTAACCAAATCCTTGATCACACTTTCAGGTTAATCTTACATTTGGTGGGTAGCCACAAACCAAATTTCAGCCAACTTGATAATAAAATACCTATGAAAACATAAAGGCAAAGGATATTCAACTGACGATTCAAAGAAATATAGAGGCAATGAAACAAATTTTTTAAATCTTTGACCACACTAGTAACCAGGAAAATGCACACTGAACAATAATGAGTCACCATTTTTCCATATCAAATCGGCAAACATTTTAAAAGAATGGATCATATAGCATTGGCAAGAGTGTGAGGTAAAGAGCACACTCACACTTAAGCAATACCAGCAATACTGCTGCTTTGGAAAACAATTTGTCAGCACTTAAAAACATCTAAAATATGTATACTCTTAGCATTTCCATTTTTAGGAAGCACACAGGTACGTTTGCACAAGCATATTTATTATCATGTAATTTACAAGAATAACAACTTGTTCATCAATATCAGATTGGTAAGACATAGCATAGTAAATCCATACTATGGAATAAAATGCACTCACTGAAAAAATAAGTTCAGTAAACTTGTAGTGAGATAATATTCACTATATATCACTGAGAAAAAGTGGATAGAAATACCATCTTTAGCGACATTAAAGTCTCATTCAACCTTTCACATTTCAAATTGACCAAAAGTAGTGACATAGTAAGTAAATGAAAAAACTTAACTTTATCATTTTTTCTATATGAATTTTACCAAATTCAAAGTAACCAAAAAGATGATGAGGGAAATTTTCTTTACATGAGAAGTAAATAAGTAAAGATAAAATAAGATAAAAATATAGTAAATAGGGCTTCCCTGGTGGTGCAGTGGTTGAGAGTCCGCCTGTCAATGCAGGGGAGATGGGTTCGTGCCCCCGGTCCAGGAAGATCCCACATGCCATGGAGCGGCTAGGCCTGTGAGCCATGGCCACTGAGCCTGCGCATCCAGAGCCTGTGCTCCACAACGGGAGAGGCCACAACAGTTAGAGGCCTGCGTACCACAAAAAAAAAAAAAAAAAAAAAAAAAAATGTATATATATATATATATATACACACACACACACATATATATATATAGTAAATAAATTTTTAAAAATAAAAAATAAAGATGTAGAATAAAGTAAAAATATTACTATTTTGCAACTCCTAATGAATGGAGCTGGGTAATGATTAAAGACCGCTAACATCACAAAAAGCAGCAACCAGGCACTATGTGCCTTCTGCTGGAAGAACTTACCACCACCAGTGAAATAGTCCTGCTTGAAAAGAGAAATTGAACCTGAATCTGATCAAGCATTTCTATCTAATTACCAAATTACAGGAGATAGAGGACAGAGAAACATTTTAAACCAGACCACAGGGATGCAATCAGCAAAGTACAGACTGTGGGAAACTATAAACAAACAATTTGATTTCTTCAACAAACAAATTGAGAGGAAAAAAATACCAAGATATGAAGGAGGAATGTATAGCTTAAAAGAAGTGTGGGAAGCACAAAATCCAGTCACAATGCTTAAATCCAGCAAACTGTTAAAAAAAAAAAAGAAAAAATTATGAGGCAGTTGGAAATTTGAACACTGACTGGGGGATATTTGATATTGAATAATTATTGCTAGTTTTATTTAGTTGAAATACTAATATTATGTTTTCAGAGTCCTACATTTTAGATATATACACTGAAATCATTATAAATAACATTTTGTAATGTCTAGGATTTACTTAAAAAGAATCCAGAAATGGGGTACATATTGAGGTAAGGATGAAACAAAACCAGCTGTGAGTTGGTAGTTATTGAAGCTGGGTGTTAGGAAAAAAAAAAAAAGGATGTTTATGGTACTATTCTATATGCTTCTCGAAATGTTCAGATTTTTAAAATAATACCACAGCTTAAAATAGGAATATAGAAAATTCAAAAAATAAAAATGACATGGTTGTACCAGTGCAAATATTTCCCTTTCAAATACCTTTGGCGCATTTACAAAATTAATCATTTTGAGGGTACAAAGATGATCTTAATTCAAAAAAAGAAACTATTTCACAAGCACTATTCACTGGCAATAATACAATATTACAAGAAATTAATATCATTGGGGAAAATGTCATTTTTTCCCAAATTAATTAACAGATTTGACCATTTCAATGAGATTTTTATTGAGAGAAGCCTTTAGAAAATTCCTCTATATTTCATCCTGAATTAAAGTTTAAAAATAGTAACAAATGCAATTATAAAAAATGAGAGAAAAAGAGGGTTGCTTCCAACAATTATGTAATAAAATTAAAATATTATGTAACTGGCATAAGATTGACAGATCAGTGATATAGAATAGATAACCTCAAAATAGACCTTAGTGTAAAGAAGATTTTAATTTTTTTCTTTTTTTTTTCTTTTTTTTTTTTTTTGCGGTACGCAGGCCTCTAACTGTTGTGGCCTCTCCCGTTGCGGAGCACAGGCTCTGGATGCGCAGGCTCAGTGGCCATGGCTCACGGGCCCAGCTGCTCCGCGACATGTGGAATCTTCCTGGACCGGGGCACAAACCCGTGTCCCCTGCATCGGCAGGCGGACTCTCAACCACTGTGCCACCAGGGAGGCCCTCTTCCTGATTTTTTTCCAGATTTTCCAAAGCTATCATCTCCCAGATTTTCCATAGTAATGGTCAAAATAGTTGGCTGCTCACTGTACAAAGAGGAGTCAAGGCTTGAGAGAGTATAGGTTCTGATATGTGAGTTCATACCGATTTCCTCCATGCCTCCTGAATGAATGCTGGGAGTAAGTGCCAGCTCACAGCTGATCAATTTCTTTCCTCCTGTGATTGAAAATGTTTAAAATTTACATTTCTATCAAGAATCCTAAACTCATCTTCTCAAATAAACAGAAAGAAAGTGCTCTTCCTTCTTCACTGATTCCTAATCTAAATGCAGTTTATAGCTTGCTATATACCAGACCTGCTATATACTATCCATGAAATATAGAGGAGTATAACATATATTAAACTCACTGCTTTGAATATGTTGTATAAGTCAAGGTGCTCTGTTCATATAGAGCCCAGCATCATGCAGATACACAGCACAGTCAATGCTTCCTTAAGCAGTCAGTGCTTTCAAATCCACACAGGCTTTGGGAAATCATGTAGCGAAGTCTTTGTGAATATTTACGGGAAACCAGGTATCTTTTCTTAGCTTTGAGAATGGGGGGAATATTTAGTGGCATAAGGTCAATATTGATTTCTTCAGGACCTCTGCAGCATTTCTTTAGCCTTGTTGTAAACCAAGCACCCAGAAGTGGGTTCCATGATGCGTTGTAGCAGTCACATTCCTTCCAAAAGTAATCCACACAGACAGTTGCTTTCACTGAACAAAATCATTCTGGGAACATGCTAAATTAGTTCATTCTCCTGTATTATCTTCACCTTCTGTGATTTAAGAGGGATGGAGGGAGGGAGGATAGAGAAATGGGAGGAGAAAGGAAGGAAAGAAGAAGGGAAGGAAGGAAGGAAAGAAGGAAGGGAGGGAGGGAGAAAGGGAGGGAGAAAGAGAAGGAGGAGAGGGGAAGGAGAGAAGGGAAGGGGGAGGGGGAGAGAAGGTAAAAAAACAAATTGCCCTCCAATAGGTTAATAAGAACTGCTTGATTTCAAATCTGAAGACAAGACTACTTCTCTAATGTTTGAATACCTCACTGTACAATGGGAATAGTAATAGATTGAAGGCATGCAAAGTTCTAGTGTAGTGCTTGGCATATAATAAGCAGAAACAAATGTGGTATCTCTTTGCACCTCCTCAGATTCTTCTGAGGCTCAGCCACTTGCTCTGATACAGTCACAACCATCCAACTCAGCTTATGCTCTGGTGATCCCTTGTCTAGAGTCAACCAATCTGACCAGACGCAAACCTGGAATCTGTGGTTTTTCTCACCACTTCCAGACTTGAATGTAACGGCACACTGAGGAGTATAAAATCTAGGTTCTGAGCAGCTGTCTAATGGGTAAGTGTGTTGGCTGGGGTGGGGTGTTTTAGTGGAAGAAATTTGACCAATAAGAAAGAAGAGAGAGGAGATGCAGACATCAGTCAGAAAAATTCTGTCTCCCTCTTTTCTTCCCACCTACTCTTCTAAGGCACTTTCACCAAGTCGTCTGATCAGAGATACCAAGTGACCAAGTGGATGCACCTCCCAAGCCACTGTCTTTGTCTCTTTTAGGTTTATCCTAAAGCAGAAGCCCGCGAGGTAACACTTCACCTACTATTGCTTCCCACCCTTAGCAACTTCACTTCCCCCTTTCTCACTTTCACTACCCTGAAAATTGTACCCCCCAAATGAAGCATCACCTCTCAATCCTTGACTCAGGCTCTGTTTTCTATGGACAGTTGAATATGACTATTTTTATTAATAAAATATTTCTACCATTTACACTCCCATGCCCAGCCCTCAACAATTGGTCAGGCCATCTTTATTTTTAACTGCACTTAAACCAGTTAAAGTCCTATAAAATATCTGCCATGTCATGAATCTAGTGCTCCTTGGGGCATTATGCTAGAATCCCACCCACATATTAATATCAAAGAAAAAAAAAAGCTTTCTTTTGTTTCAAAATATTTCATTTAGGAGACGCAAAATTCACACTTTCCCTGTCTTTTCCAGATGTGATTAACTACCCCTACTAATCCCTTTTGCTCTTTTAAACACGTTTTTCAAAGCCCTTTACTAACTCCCACCTTCAAGTCCTAGCCGCTGCCAAAAATAACACCCCTGCCCACCTCTGCCAGCTATCTCCTTCCCATCATTCAGTCAGGCTCTGAGATAAGACCTATTCCAGAAGGCCTCTCCTGCCTAAAATGATAGGGATTATGTAATCACTACCCATGCTGCCCCTAGCACTAATTTATACTTTTCCTTTATATACATATCACATATGTCCCTGCTCCAGTGTTTCATGTATTGATTCCAGTAAAATACAAAACATTTTTGTAGTTTCTATGAGTTATACTTAGATACTCACCTTCCATGATCGCCAGCACTGGAGCTACCAAAACCTTGATAATAGAGGGAAAAAGCAGCCTTCTGGAAAGACTCTCCAGATATTATGATTAAAATTCAGTGCATAAAAGCTAAACAATTGTAATTCTTTCATTGATGACCATCTTGAAATATCTCTTTTCTATTAGACAGAATTCTGACAGACTGAGTAGAGATCAAATACAGTGCAGGCTCTACCACTTATCAACTCCTTCCTGACAGAAGGCAAATCACTCAACATTTCTCAGCCTCAGTTTCCTCCTTTGCAAATAGAGATGATTGTACGTACTTATGCACCTGCTGTAAGGAAAAAATGTACCTTAAATTTAAAGCACTTGGGGACTTCCTTGGAAGTCCAGTGGTTGGGACTTTGCCTTCCAATGCAGGGGTTGTGAGTTCAATCCCTGGTTGGGGAACTAGGATCCCACATGCCTCATGGCCAAAAAAACAAAACAAAACATAGAACAGAAGTAATATTGTAACAGATTCAATCAAGACTTTAAAAATGGTCCACATCAAAAAAAATCTTTAAAAAACATGTAAAGCACTTGGCAGTCATTATTAGTGGTATGACTGGTAACTTAGCATTTTCAGAAATCACCCAATTTCTTAACTATCACTAAAAATTTTAATGACTTCATCTCAATGAAATATTCTAATAAACGTCCTATTCATCATTTGAATTTAGACTGTGCTGTTTTTAAGTTTACAGACTTGTATCTTGTTTATTTTGCTATTTTTTTAATTGAATTGATTCCGTATTTAATGAATTAGATAGTACTTGAAAGTTTCCCTTATTTTAGGCTGGCTCTGAATCTAACACCACACTGCAATGGACTAGTTCCTTATCTGTTGGATAATTATTCTTACCAACTAATGGACTTTGACAGCTCTGTAAGACAGCTAAGTATAAAATGCTAGACTTTAAGAATCCATGAAGAGGACTTCCCTGGTGGTGCAGTGGTTAAGAATCCACCTGCCAATGCAGGGGACACGGTTCGAGCCCTGGTCTGGGAAGATCCCACATGCCACAGAGCAAGTAAGCCTGTGCACCACAACTACTGAGCCTGCACCCTAGAGCCCATGAGTCACAACTACTGAAGCCTGCACGCCAGGAGCCCATGCTGCGCAAGAGAGAGAAGCCACTGCAATGAGAAGCCCATGCACCGCAATGAAGAGTAGCTCTCACTCACCACAACTAGAGAAAGCCCGCACGCAGCAACGAAGACCCAACGCAGCCAAAAATTAATTAATTAATTAATTAATTAATTTTTTAAAAAAGGCCTCCCGCGTCATGTCGGCCCAGGGCGATTGCGTGTTCCTGGTGCAGCGAGCCCGCGAGCTGGTGCAGCAGGACCTATGGGCTGCCAAGGCTTGGCTAATCACGGCCTGCAGCCTCTACTCCGCCGACTTCAACATCCAGGTTTATTTGAAACTCTTCCTGGTCGGGTCCAGTGTGAAATGTTACTACAGGTTACAGAACAATGCTTCAACACTTTGGAACGATCAGAAATGTTGGTTCTACTTTTGAGACGATTCCCTGAAACAGTGGTACAGCATGGGGTTGGCCTTGGGGAGGCACTATTGGAGGCTGAAACTATTGAAGAGCAAGAATCTCCTGTTAACTGTTTTAGAAAATTATTTGTGTGTGATGTCCTTCCTCTAATAATTAACAACCATGACGTTCGGTTGCCTGCCAATTTGGTGTATAAGTACTTGAACAAAGCAGCTGAATTTAATATCAATTATGTCACTAGATCTACTCAAATAGAGAGTCGGCGTCAAGGTGCCCAAGGAACGTCTGATTTAATGTCACCGAACAAACGTAGCTCTCAGAAGTACATAACAGAGGGGCTGACTGAAAAATCATCCCAGATCGTGGACCCTTGGGAGAGGTTGTTGAAGATTTTGAATGTTGTTGGAATGAGATGTGACTGGCAGATGGATAAAGAAAGACGAAGCTATGGTGATATTTTGCATAGAATGAAGGATCTCTGCAGAACGTGAACAACTTTGATAACGAAGCTCATGCAAAATATAAAAACCAAGTGGTTTATTCTGCTATGTTGGTCTTCTTTAAGAATGCATTTCAGTATGTCAACAGCATACAGCAATCTCTGTTCCAAGGTCCTAATGCCCCTAGCCAAGTTCCACTGGTTCTTCTGGAAGACATATCCAATGTATACGGTGATGTAGAAATTGATCGCAATAAACACATACATAAAAAGAGGAAACTAGCTGAGGGAAGAGAAAAAACCATGAGTTCCGACGATGAAGACTGTTCAGCAAAAGGAAGGAACTGTCACATTGTTGTCAATAAGGCAGAACTTGCTAACTCAATCGAGGTGTTGGAAAGCTTTAAGCTGGCCAGAGAGAGCTGGGATCCGCTCTGTTCCCTGGAATTCCTTGACAAGGAATTTATAAGAATTTGTTTGGCGTGGAAGACGGATACTCGGCTTTGGTTGAGAATCTTCCTCAATGATATGATCATCAATCAGGGTCAATATAAAAAGGCCATAGCGAGCCTGCACCACTTGGTGGCTCTCCAGGGACCACTTCCTCAGCCACAGATCTCGGGACAGGGGACCTTGGAGCATCAGAGGGCACTCATCCAGCTGGTGACCTTCCACTTTGCCTTGGGGGAGTACAGAATGACCTATGAGAAAGTCCTTGATTTTTTTATTTTATTTTATTTATTTATTTATTTATTTTTGGCTGTGTTGGGTCTTCGTTTCTGTGCGAGGGCTTTCTCTAGTTGCGGCAAGCGGGGGCCACTCTTCATCGCGGTGCACGGGCCTCTCACTGTTGCGGCCTCTCTTGTTGCGGAGCACAAGCTCCAGACATGCAGGCTCAGTAGTTGTGGCTCATGGGCTTAGTTGCTCTGCGGCATGTGGGATCTTCCCAGACTAGGTCTCGAACCCGTGCCCCCTGCATTGGCAGGCAGACTCTCAACCACTGCGCCACCAGGGAAGGCCCAAGTCCTTGATTTGATGTGCTACATGGTCCTTCCCATCCAGGACGAAGGCAAGTCACAGGGAGAACCCTCAAAAATAAAGCCCAAGTGTATAAAAGGTTCATATCTGAAGCTTCGGCCTTGTACCAGCAAGTCTATCGTGCCCTATTGCCTGCACTTAATGTTAGCTTGTTTTAAGCTTAGAGCCTTCTCAGACAGCAGAGACAACATGGTGCTGGGGCACATGATCGTGCTGCTTCAGCAGGAGTGACCGTGGGGAGAGACCCCCTTTTCTTGAAAGCCGTCAATAAGATTTGCCAGCAAGGAAACTTCCAATATGAGAATTTTTTCAATTATGTTACAAATATCAACATGCTGGAGGAATTCGCCTATCTGAGAACTCAGGAAGGTGGGAAGATCCATCTGGAACTATAGCCCAATCAAGGAATGCTGATCAAGCACCACACGGTCACCCAGGGCATCACCAAGGGCTTGAAGGAGGACTTCCGCCTGGCCATGGAGTGCCAGGTGTCCCGCTGTGGGGAGAAGTTGATGCTGGTGCTGCACAGGTTCTGCGTCAACGAGAAGATCTTGCTGCTCCAGACTCTGGCCTCACCGGCCCTCCCGCCAGAGGCAGCCCACAGTCGCGGGGCTCTGGGGAGACATAAAGCGCCGCTGAGCGTTGCAGTCATCGCTCTTCAAAAGAAGAAGACCATCGGTGTTTTAACTCATTGGCTGCTTAGAAGTAGTTCCCAACAGTCCAAGAAGCTATTTCTATTTTTGTCATATTTTGTAATTTTTGTAAAACAAAAGAACCTGTTTTGTAAATAAAATCATCCTAAATTTGAAAAAAAAATAAAAGAATCCATGAAGAAATAAATTGTACTTGTTTGTTCCCAAATCAACCAAAAAATTTTGTACAGAGCCTGTCTGGCACATACATGAATGACTGAATAAATAAAAGAATAAATGAGCAATTGAAAAAAATATATCCTAAGTGTAGGGGGAACCAGTTTGTGCTTACATCCATTATTAATTATTTGTGATTTAGAGTATCTTCCAAATCCATTTTTGAAACAAACTAAGGACACCAAAGTGTCAATCAAAAAGATTGTCCCACAGACTCCTGGTTGATTGATACTTATCTTTGCAATTTTTACTCACTGATCATAGCTTTAGATTCAGTGGAAAGGAAAAAGCTGTGAAGCACTCTGAATTGACCCCAAATTAAAACTTTATTTGGCTTCTATTCAGGAATGCAGAGAATGAAAAACCCTGGCTCTTCTCTGAAGCTTTCCCTGACACATACACTCCCACCCACTCCCCCATTCATCACACCTCTGGCTTACTCTTATCTTTGCATGTATTATAAAGCAGAACAAATACTTGTTACATGTTCTGTGAGCAGCTGGAGGCCAGGAACCAACAATGAATCCATTTCTTTCTCCCTAGTGGCTGGGATATATATTGAATTTTGGGGGTGGGGGGAGATTGACTGGGTCCTCAATAAACATAGAACTGTTGAAACGATCAAGCTTGTGATCTATCTTCTACTACTAATTCCACCTGCTTCTTGATGAAAGCTCAGTAAGCTTACTGCAGGGTGGATGTGAACAGCAATTAAGCATGATGGCAACTGTTGAGCCCTTAAGGTATACCCATCTCCAAATTAACATGTAGATCACTTATTAACACTTATGGAACAGTCTAAGAGATGAAGCCTGCCTGGAACTCAATCTTCAAAATGTTCCCAAGGTCCACCTCCTTCATGAAGCCCTCGTAGACCAACCCAACCACTTTACTCCTATCTAAACGCTTAGCATGGAATCTTTACATATTTATGAAACAAGAAGGTTATTAAACAAACAAATATAAGCAAACACATTTATTGTTTATATCATCTTTTAAATGTTTAATTGTATGCTATCTTATGATGACTTTTTTCATTATTATAACTTCTTGAAATGTCTGTTTTTTTTTTTTAATCTTATGATTAACTTTTGATGTATTAGGATGGCTATTGCTAACTACCGGATAACTCTGAGGATAAGGACCGTATCTCCTCTTACTATGTTTCCCTGCCTAGAGTCAGTGCAAAGCCTTGCATATATTGAGAGCTGGTGTTAAATGCATGTTTTTTGAAATAAAAGCATGCATGAGAAATCTCTCTTTTTTAGTAATTCACATCGAATGGAAGAAACAGCTGTCTGTAATGAAGAATTTTACATTCTTTCCCAAATTCTATTTCTATAGATAATGCAAAGTAAAGAGATAGTTGACTCTTGCTCTTAGGTTAGCAAATCAAATCGAAATTATTGTCAAATCCTTTGAAAATTCACTTAAGTAATATTGCTAACGTTTTCTCAGTGAAGGGAAAAATGTTCAAGGTAATAATAATGCATTAATAGTTGTTGTGTCCTTGCTATGGATCGGTACTTTATTAGTGTTTCATAGTTCTCATAACAACTCTATGAGATAGCTACTATTATTGATGTCATTTTCACAGATGAAGAAACTGAGACCCAGGAAGGTTAAGGAATTTGTCTGAGATAGTAAAGCTCAGACCTGATAGGACTGGCATTCATTCAAACCCAGCAGTCACACTCTACCACTCTTGTTCTTAACACCACACTAAATCTGTCTCTGAGAAGTTTCATTCTTCTCAGATTATGCCGATTATAGTCACAATATTATTTAAAATTCCCAAATCAAATTTGCAAAATCACTAATGTACAAGGCTGAATGCTATGTTCACTGCTGTCTGGGTGGGGATGTTACATAAGGTTTACAATTGTCCAACTAGCAATGTGATATACATTCTTTTTGTTTGTTTGTTTTTGTTTTGACTGCACAGCCCGGCTTGTAGGATTTTAGTTCCCTGACCAGGGAATGAACCTGGGCCCTCGTCAGTGAGAGTGCCAAGTCCTAACCACTGGACTGCCAGGGAATTCCCAAGCATATGATATACATTCTGCTTTGAGAATCAACAGTGAAGGTAAGCTTGTACAATTAAGTTTACATACCCCTTAATTAGACTTGTCTTTAAATTGTGGTAAAGAAACATCTGTAAGCACTTTTAAGTTTAGAAAGTCAGAGCAGTGATATAAATTCAAAATCTGAGAGTTTATACAGACCAAAATTGAAAAGCATAAAGAGTCTGTCTACATGAACAGTCTCCATGGTGATAATTTTGCAAAATACTAGAAAAAACATTCAAGGTATGTAGAAAGACTATAAAGATGTTTTAGGAAGATGGCACAAAAAATACTTTCTCATGAGCAGAAAGGGAGTCTAACTTGGAATTTCAAATTACCTTTTTGTATGATGCATTATTTAATAAATGTTAGCATTAATTTTTAAAGAGTTTAATTTGCATACCATTACTGGGCCAAATGGTTGACGAGGATCACAATTAAAGAAAGATGCACCATTCATTTTACTAAGAAGAAAAAATCCAACGAAGTCAAATCTTCATCATTAAACTGAATAAAGGCAGCCTATAACTGCCAAAAATGTAGAACTCCCTGGCAGATGCAATTTAACTCCAGTGATTATTTAAATCAAACACTTTTATGTATGACCCTAAGCAAAAGCTCAATATCTTCTCAAGGAATATGTATTTTTTAAAATACTATGGACTTCAGAGGGGAAGAAAAGGCATTAGAAAAGAAAAGCAAATTAGGGAATAGGGTCTGGGAATATAAATATAATTTGAAAGAATATGCCATCACAATGTTACACCATGGACAGAAAGCACTCATGCAAAATGGAAGACACTTCACTAGCACATTAAATAACATTTAGTTCCAACATGATTCAATCTGTGTTTAGTTCAGAGAAGTTATACAGAAAACAGACCTAAAAACCACTGTCATGTAGTTTATCATCTAAACAAAATTTATTGTTATTACATGCACCCCTCCCATAATCTTCTAAAGGAAAACTTACTATTTACAGAGTTACTATGTGCTAGGCAAAGGACTGATATTTATATGCTGAATGACAAACACATGGTATATATGTGGTATAAGTTACTGTATAAATAACTAACTAACTAACACATGGTATAAGTTAGTGTACGACCTGCTTGTAATAAGCTGCCAACCAAGCATACCTGGAGGGCTGGGGCAGGGTCTGCAAGTACCTGTCCTGCAAGATGTCAATCCTTCACAAGGATGATCGTTCACACCCTGGTTCTGAACATTTGTTGGGCACTAAGTACAATTTGCCTGCTGTAATGGATGCTTGTTTTCATCATGAGCTTTGTGTAGTTGCTAGACTTAAAAAAAACTCAGGATGCATTGTCTCAACTTTAGCTGTGTCTATCAGAACACAGAATAGGTGGAGATTCCAATGGTATGGAAGCAAACATCTCAAGCTCACACTACATTGGAACCACAATGGCAATGACCCCATATTTAGGCAAAAAGCCCAATACCTTTTGTGGGGGAGGGGTTGGAGCGGTCCTTTTTTGTTTCAAATAACTTTAAATTGTGATCAAAGTAATTCATTTTCACTCTAGGAAAATTGAAAAATAAATGTTTGAAGAAAAAACAAATCATGATAGCTATCAAGAGACAACTACTAAAACATTTTGGTGTTAAGACTCCCAAGATTTTTTCTATACACACATGTGCAGTAGAATCACTTCTATCTGATAGCCAGCAGTCTTTGGTTAATCAGAAAAAGGTTTTATAAGGTACAGAACCTTTAAAAATTATACATACATGATATGTAAGTTTAATTTAATTAATAAATAAGTGTTTCTTCACTAATTTTAATCTGTAATTAGGCTTTGTAATTATAGGACAAAGGAAAATGATATTAAGATATAAAAACACATCTGACTCCAAATCTATATATAAATCAACAGGTGTAATAAAAATGTGGCTATCCTAGGGAGCTGCCAGCTCTCCATAAGTATTGACATCAGTAAAGATAAGTTACAAAAGAAAGAGGGAACATTTGATGCTTCTGTTAAGTAGAGGTCAGGTAAAAGAGCTTCTCTACATTTAATTTTATAAGTTGGGATCATATGCTCTATCATATATTAACATCAACATATTCTTTTTAATCATCCACATATTTTGTGAGAGTTTTCCCACATCACTGATTATATAAATGTGATTTTTTACACAGCAGTGTAGAATCTGTTACTATACTATACTATACTATACTATATAAAATATTATACACTATAAAATATTCAACTAATCCCCTATTGTTGGGTATTTAAGTTACTGCTGCTTTTTCTATCACATAATACTACAGTCTGATGTGTACTTCTATTTTCTTAAACTATATTCCTAGAATATTGAATTAATCAATGAAGTAAATATTTTAAAGGCATTTGATACCCATTTCCAAATTGATTATCAGATATTTTTATTATCTATCATCACTACTCTGTGAGATTGCATGTTTACAAACCTTAATATCTAGTATTAATCTATTTCTTGCCTTTTCCAATTTGGTATTGAAAAGACTGCGACACTAAATTTGCATTTTAATTAAAATGAGTTTTTTCATTTTCTTGTTAGATATATGTTATAAATATTTATTTTCAGGTGGTTCTTTGCTTTTAGTTTTACCTATGGTGAATTTTATTTTTATGTCAATAATATTTTAGATTTAGATTTTACTTTTATGTTATGAATTTTTAGATTTCTTAGATAGTCAAATGCCCATCAATCTTTTTCTTTCCGTTTTCTTTTTAAGCTTTGAAAAGCATACTCAAAATCAGATAAATACATCCCACATTTTCTAATAATTGTATAGTGTTATCATTTTAACTCTATAACACATTTTGAAGGCATTCTGTCATAAGCTATAGGGTAGAGATAATTTGACTTTTTACAAATTAATAAATTAATTTGGGGCAAGTTGACATGCTTACTGTATTATATTCCCATTCAAGAACAAGAAATTTCTGTCTTAGCCAAGAATATGTGGAATAATTATCTATAAATATTAGGCCCCAAAATAAATTTTAGTTAAGTAAAATTTAATAAATTTAATAAAATTTAAAATTGTTAAAGTATTTTAAACTCATGTAAATTTTCTTATTTTTCTATGTCTGAACTAAGTTCTATTTCAAACCACTATTCTCAGTCTCTTTAAGGGGGTCTCAACACAAACACTCTTTTCGGCTTACAACCAAGGACTTGCAGGTCTGGAATCTTTTCTATTTCCAATCTCCTCTCAGAGGATGAGGAATGAGAGGGCTTTTAAATTCACCCTCACCAGGAGGGGCTCAAGGACTCTGAAGTGCCTCAAGCCCATCTGCCTAGAAATCCCTTTCTTTCTGCTCCTCTGATAAGCTAAGTATTGGGAACTCTATAAGGCTGGCTACTTCTCAGAGTTCCACCCAGAAAGATATGCACAAGTCACATTGTCTTTTTAATTGTAAATCTACCGGGGTTCTATTGGTTCACCCGCACTCTGGGATTTGGCCTGGGAGGAGCTGAGCACATAGTCCCTTCTCAAGGATTCATCACCTCAGAGCCCTTTCACTCTTCTCTGCCTTTTTCTTGCACCACCCATGAAATCTTTATCTAGACTGGATGTGAGACCATCTGGCTCTTCATCTATTTACTCCAAATACTGTTTTTTTGCATAAACTTTGATTGCTTTGAGTCCTTTAATGTTAAGAACTTGAAATTTGAAAAAACCTAGTTTCTTGTGATTTAAATTCCTTTTCTCTCAACACTGTTAGCTCTGTCATGAGTTCCAAAACCAAAACTTGACAACTTTGATTTCTGTTCTGTTTTGGTGTTGATGATCTGAAATAATGAGCATGGAATAGCTCACTCTTTTATGGACTGGAGTGGGAGGAGTGAGAAGGGTCATCAACTAATAGGAATTACCAGGAATATAGAACACATTATTAAGATAAACTATTGCAGACATATCAATTATCTCTTAAAACTGAACTATAGATTCAATGCTTTACCAGTCAAAATCCTACCAGATATTTGAAAGAAATTGACCAGTTGATTCTAAACTTGACATGGAAATGCAAAAGGCCAAGTTTAACCAAGAAAACTCTAAAGAAGTTCATGTGGGTGAATTAAAGACATTTTATTAAAAGGCCTTCTCTAATGTCAACATAATTTACCTTAGAAAGGAAAGGTCTTTCTCCCTGCTTGCCCCTATTTGAGCTGAACCCAGCCATGGAGGTAAAGAAGAAACAGAAGTAGTGGCAGGTGTAATATCAGTAGCAGAAAGAAGGGTAGAGGCAGAAACTGACACACCTATGATAAAGATACGTGATTAATTAAGGGTCTCAGGGCACCATTACTCTCCGGGGTCAATAACTTTTCCTCTCTAAACTTCATTCAGTAACCTCACACTTCTACTTTACCTTCAAGCTGTAGTCTCAGAGAAGGTCCCAATACATTTACATTATGTTGTGAAAGAATGAAATTGATCATAATCCTTCCATTCCTCTCTATCCCTACCCTGCATTCCTTTGTTTATCTCTTCTACAAACATTGAGGAAATAATGTTCATTCTATGTCCTTCATTGCTTCCATTATAACCCACTTTATTATTTCTGAATAAAAGATGTGGAATTCGAATTTAGAGCAATAACATACTCAGAAAATACAATCCTTTGAATTCCATTCTTATAATTAAAAGATATAAACCAAAATGTTCAACTTTAAAATCTGAGGTAATGTCTTAACTACTGATGGTTTCAAGTTGCCAACAACAGATGAGTGGATAGCCAAAATAAGCAAGTAAACATTGGGAAATTCTGAATCCCATCACTTACGTCCCTCATAAAGAATGTAACTCTTCAAAAGTAAATTCATTTTCCATAGGGAAAATATGACTCACACTGACCACATTAATATAAGGACAATATTAGAGGTATCTATGGAGTACTAGGCTTTTTCCTGAAGCTTGTCAGACCAAGAATCATTCTCATTACTTCTATGGAAAAACAACCTAAGTTACAAATAACCAACTTGAAGTAAAATTTTTAAATTATTTTTTCTGATTTGCCAGTGGATAGTTGTCTAACCAGCTGGAGCTTAAAATTTTCTCTGTTGAATTAAAGTTAGAAGCCAGCTTGTTTTTAAGGAAGCCACTGTACAAATCAACAATCGCTTTTGTGTGTATGTGACTTTATTCCATAGTTAAGGGTGTACAGGCAGAGAACCAATGCTTTAAAGTATGAAGGCAGAACAAGTATCCAGTTTTACTTACCTCCATAAAACAATTCATTTCTCTATTTTATTGTCTAAGTTTCTTGAGTTACTATTATGATAGTAAGATAATAATTTTAGTCAATTACAAAGTTGCAGCACAATTTACATGCAGGCATGGAAATGTTTTTAATTTGAACTAGTTACTGGATGAAGCTTTTAAGTGTCTGTAATATCACAGAGACAAGATATATGACAAATGAAAAATGAATTAAAATTTGTATTATTGAAGAAGTTGACACAATTACCAGAGTTGCAGTCTGGTCATCTTTCCTTAAAAATAACTGAACTTGCATAACAGAGGGCAAAAGTTCACCAGTTTCTGAACTGGAGGAAATTCATTTCAATGAAATCAGGAGAGATATGTATTCAACTACCAGTGGTGCCAAGGAAACTTTTCAATATTTGGCTTACAATTTTAGAAATTACTGTAAAATATTTTAAATATGCACAGTAATTTTAAAAATAAATTAATTAACCTTAAGGAGAAAGAACAGAGACCAGGAATCAAATTCTTATTTTGGCAGCAAGAATCTGTGTGACTTTGGAAAATTTCTCAAGAGATCTGGTCTTAAATGTCTTTATTTGTATAACTAAATAATCTTTTAGGTCCACTGAAGCTTTAACATGTCAGGATTAGAACAAATTATACATTCTAAAGGAAGGGAAAAATAACATATATAAATGGTGGTTTCTGTAACATAGGAAAGACAGTCAATCTTTATGGGAATACCTAATGTTCTGAAATATGTTTGTCTCTAAAAAATTACTTATGATATTAGCAGCCACAACAATAATAATTATAATAATAATGGCAGCAGCATTATTGCATGTCATTTATTTGCCAGGCACTTCAATAACCATTTCACATAGGATACCTTTTTAAATCTTCGTAATAGCAATATGAGGTAAGTAAATTAATATCTCTATTTTATAGATGTATAAACTGAGGCTTGGAGAGGTTAAGTAAGCTTCCTAAAGTCAGCCAGACAGAAAGTAGCAGAAACAGTTCTTAATCCATATCTCTCTGACCCAAAATTCTTTTATCACTGATGTCAGTAGCCTCTCTGCAGAGAAAATTTTAGTATTTAGTATTTAGTATATACCTTATTTATTCATTGGCTTTCATCAAAAAAAGTAGGCATCTCTACTCTGAAAGTTAAATTTTCTCTACAACTTAGTATTATGTTTTGTTACTAAGCCTCTAAAATAATATTTAAAGAGAGAATAATAATTTTTAAATATATAAGGATGTTCAAAAAAGTAAAATATACTCATTTTAAGGTAGTATAATGTTTAGTTGAAAAAATCAAGTCAAAATGGTATCAGTTATCTGAATACAACATAGCAGAACTTAAATATCCATTTTTATCAAACTGTTATGTGTGATCAGAGTTTGAATTCCAAGTCAACCACTTAGCATCTGTGTGATTTTGAACAAGTAATTGATCTTCTCACACCTAAATTTGCTCCTATATGAAGTGAAGATGAAAAAATGTATTTCAAAAAATTCTTTTGAAGATTTAGTGGCATAATATATATAAAAGCTCTTTGCAAAAGTTAAAGCACTAACCACACTGTTAATTGAGAGAACACCATGCAAGACTTTTTGTCTTTCTGACACTATTT
The DNA here is from genome assembly GCF_949752795.1 of Hyperoodon ampullatus. NCBI lineage: Eukaryota > Metazoa > Chordata > Mammalia > Artiodactyla > Ziphiidae > Hyperoodon > Hyperoodon ampullatus. The sequence continues at coordinate 47,363,312 of NC_136930.1, read as the reverse complement.
CTCTGTAGAGGTTTCTGACTTAGAATGAATAGATTAATCATTAAAAATATTGACAAAGCTAGAGTGAATCTGAGGACATTAGTGTTCTCCTAAACTGTTGCTGGGGTCTCAATTGATATAAACTTTTGACAATGTCTTTTGAAATTTTGAAATATGCCTAGCCTTTGATCCATCATTTCCACTATGTGAATTTATCCTAAAGGAGCATTTGCCAAGTTTTCAAAGTACTGAAAGGCTTTTTATAATAACAAGAAAAAAAGGAAATGACATAAATGTTCATTAAAAATTACAATGCGGCCATATAATGGAACATGATACAATATCTAAGAAAGAGGAGGATCTTATAAACACTATAAATATGAAGTCCAAAATGTATTTTTAAGTAAAAAAAGAAAGTTATAGATTTGTATGTATATCATAATGTAATTTTTGAAAAACATTTTTTTTCTTGGGTTTGCTTATTTATTGGCAATGGTCTAGAAGGCTATACAGCAAGTCATTAACAGTGTCTGCCTGTGTGAACTGAGATGGGTGACATGGGGAGAGTACGGAGAACACTTGCTATCTTATATGTCCTGGTTTTGCTTAATTTTCTTTATTATGGACGTGTATTTTTTTAAGAATAAACTATTTTAAATAGGTTGCTGCTATTAAATAAAATGTACAAATGGTAAAGATAAATGAATACATTGACCAAGAATGAGGCAAGAGGAGGAGAATGGTGGAATGGGGTTCAGTGAAGAAAATGCAGTATATGGATTAGAATATAGAAGAGTCCAGATGAAGAAGAGGTTTGCCTTTGGATGATGGACCAGAAGTTCTGGGATTTAAGGCATCATGCCATTATTGGATTCCAAACAGAACTTCCCTCATCACTGATGCTTTCCTCTCCTAATACAAACACGCCCATGTTAAGTCATTCATAGAACAATTCCACCTAAGTGCAATTTCTTTCCTTCCAAATAGAGCTTACCTTCTTTATGTATAATCTAGAATCACCACCTTGGGTGCACTGACACCCTCACAAATTACCTATCAGCCATGCCTGATGTCTTAAAATAGAAACTGTGGCTATGGTCTCATAGTGCCAGGAAAATTTCAAGACTCTACTTCTCAATCTCTTCCAAAGCCCCCACTCAGCTCTTGTTGACCTGAGCATTGGTTATCAGGTTAACCAATGCTACACTCTCAGATGTAGCTGACCCTGCTTGTCTGGTTAAGTTTAGGATCAGACTTTCACTGCTTCCTCATCTTTCCTTCCTTCAACTGATCACCCCTCTGCAATGTGACTTTTGCTCATATCAGTCATCACCTCTTCTGAAAACTTTTGCAATAACCTCTTAAACCTCATCCTAAGTGTCACTTTATTGCAATACATTCTCCATAATGCTGTCAGGTACTTCTCTATAGATCTAAACATATCACTTCCTTGGTCAAAATCTTTACTATCTCCCCACTGTTTAAATAATAAGGAAAAAATCAATTTTTGAGGAAATAAAACTCTTAATAATTATATTGTTTAAGAGACAGTCTTTCAGAAAAAGAACTATATATTAAAATACATAGAATGTGGTCAAAGCTATTTTTTGTCATAATTAAATGTCTTACTATAAAATAAAAAGAATGAATACAAATACTAGGAATTAAAAATAGGAGCTAGAAAAATAGAAATAAAAACCTAAAATATAAGAAGAAATTACAGAAAATGGTAAATAAATGTAATAGCTGCCTCTTTGAAAAAAAAAAACAATAAAGAGGATGTACTCTGGTAAGCTTAATTTAATAAAAAAGAGAAAACACTAACAATATAACAAAACATGCAGAGCATATTTGAAATTATAGCAGAATAACAGGTTTAAATCAATTTAACTTTGTTCTTACAAAGCAGGAAATCTTGGCAAAAACAAACCATCCCTAATAAACAATCTCATGAGAAAATACAAATTAACAAAACTAACTCAATAATCCTAGGAGAAGTAGGGAAATTTGTCAAATACCCCCAAGAAGGTGAATGACCCAGGTAGTTTCAAAAGCCAATTATCTTAAAATATCCAATGAATTTATGCAATTTTATTAAAATGTTTCAAAGCATATGATAAGAAGGAAAACTTCCCAATTTATTTCATAAATTAATTAAAACTCTAATAACAGAATTTAATAAAGATAGAGCAAAGAAGAAAACAAGTGCTTAATCTCACTTTTAAAAATAAAGGCTGAGGTCTCACATTTAAAAAACAATACATAAAAAGCAAGCATATTTTTTTACCAGTATTGCATCACAGATGATTTAACATAGAAAATCTATTAATATAATTTATCCTATTCAAAAACCAAATTTAAAAATCCATATGATCATATAGTTATGTGCCAGCAGATATTGCTTGTGAAAACACTTGGCAAAACAAGAATATAATATACTTAGTAAACATGGTAAGGACGTTCTATTCCAAACCAACAGTCCATCATCATACCTAATAGTGAAACAGTGGATACACAAGTCATGAAATCAGGAAAAAGCCTAGGGTCATTCTGTTACCACTATTATTTACTATAATTCTAAAAGTACTAGTCAATATTATCAGGCCAGAAAAGAAAAGAAAAAAAGTTTTTAAAAAGGTATAAATTTATATTTACTAGTGACATTGACATTATTTACATGAAATAAAATTTGCCAATTTTAAGTGTACAATTCAGCAAGACTTGACAGACTTACATAATTTTGTAAGTCTTTTGTAAGTCTTTTGTACATAATTTTGTAAGTTTTCCTGAAGAATATTAAGTTAGGGAATATTATGTTTCCAGGTGGTAATACCAATAGTATAAAATAAATTTTCTCTCCAAATAGCTCTACAAATTTTATTTAGCACTTAAAAGAGCAAAGCCAAGCAATTGCCTTGAGTGACACTAAAATGCCACATGATAATACTTTATATTTTTTCTGAAAAAAACTCAGAAAATAGGAATAAAATAATATTCCTTTACGTGATAAACATATACCTCAAAACAACCACTGTATGGTAATAATGACAAAACAATAAACGTATGGCCATTTTTCAGGAAAAAAACCTGGAATTCTCACTATTGCCATTATTTATCATTGTTGCCTTAGCTCTAACCAATGCTATCAGACTAAGAGCTGGAAAAGACGACCCTGTAGGTTTAAATAAGAATTATAGACATTGGAAAGGAAAAGATAAATAACATAATTTACTGATGATATAAGACAAATTACTTCTTTAAAAAAAGATCATCAACTAAAATATTGAACAGAGTATCAGCTAAACTATAAAAGTAACAAATCAATTACACCAGAAAATATAATGGTTATTTTAGTTCAACAAGAAGGAAAACTACACTGTGTTATTTACAGATGTATAGTTCTAACATAAGAACTATAAATAAGGCCAAGGCAATAATCATCACAAAAGTCAAATTACTGACCATCTTGGAGGAGGAAGAGGGTCATGGTAGGGGAGGGGCACATAGTGGGTTTCTAGAACACTTAGAAGTTATGTCTTGACCTCAGTGGTGGTTCAATGAGTGAACACTTTATAAATAGTAGTTACATTTTCTATAACTTTTTATTTTATTTTTATTTATTTATTTTTTGCAGTACACAGGCCTCTCACTGTTGTGGCCTCTCCCATTGCGGAGCACAGGCTCCGGACATGCAGGCTCAGTGGCCATGGCTCACGGGGCCTAGCTGCTCCGCGGCATGTGGGATCTTCCCGGACCGGGGCACAAACCCGTGTCCCCTGCATCGGCAGGCAGACTCTCAACCACTGCGCCACCAGGGAAGCCCTGTAACTTTTTTAAATGAATGTTTCATTTTTCAATGCAAAATTAAATATACATATATGTATGTATATCTGTGTATGTATATACAGAAAAAACCTCATTCATAATAACCCCATACACAAAAAAACATGAGGATAAACAAAAGCATTGATTTGCATTTCTCTAATAATTAGTGATGTTGAGCCTCTTTTCATGTGTTTGTTGGCCATCTGCATGTCTTCTCTGGAGAAATGTCTATTTATTGTAGGTCTTCCACCCTTTTACACTGTTGGTGGGAATGTAAATTGATACGGCCACCATGGTGAACAGTATGGAGGTTCCTTAAAAAACTAAAAATAGAAATACCATATGACCCAGCAACCTCACTCCTGGGTGTATATCTGGAGAAAACCATGGTTCGAAAGGATATGTGCACCCCAGTGTTCATTACAGCACTATTTACAATAGCCGGGACATAGAAGCAACTTAAATGTCCATCAACAAAAGAATGGATAAAGAAGATGTGGTACATATATACAATGGAATATTACTTAGCCATAAAAAGGAACAAAATTGTGCCATTTGCAGAGACATGGATGGACCTAAAGACTGTCATACAGAGTGAAGTAAGTCAGAAGGAGAAAAACAAATATCGTATAATATTGCCTATATGTGGAATCTAGAAAAAATGATACAGGTAAACTTATTTGCAAAGCAGAAATAGAGACACGGTTGTAGAGAACAAACATATGGATACCAAGTGGGGATGTAGGGGATGGGATGAATTGGGAGATTGGGATTGACAAATATACACTACCATGTATAAAATAGATAACTAATGAGAACCTACTGTATAGCACAGGGAACTCTACTCAATGCTCTGTGGTGACCTAAATGGGAAGGAAATCCAAAAAAGAGAGGATATATGTATACGTATAGCTGATTCACTTTGCTGTACAGCAGAAACTAACACAACATTGAAAAGCAACTATAATCCAATAAAAATTAATAAAAAAAGAAAAAGTAAATGGGTAAAATAACTCTGTAAATTATGTAAACTTTTCATGAGCATCGTGAAAGAATCCTTGACTAAATGAAGAATTCTTTTTTAGATTAGCAAGATCAATATTATGGAGCTAAAGATTCTCACTAAATTTATAAATTTCATGTAGAGTCTCTGAAAATCTTAATGGATTTAAAATTGGAATGAGGCAAAAGTGTTCCAAAATGTATATGATAGACTAAATACTGTAGGGACATGTTCTATCTGTTATTAATATTTATTTTTAAACACTACTGAGAGAACATACATATATACAAGAAAATATTTCAAATTGATAGAGGAAGTAGAAGGGTTAAAATGGATTTGGGAAAATGCAGGAAAAAAAGAGAAAAACTCTAAATGAATTAATGACCGACTTCTAGTTTAAAAGAAAACACTCTAAGAAATTTTTTAAAATAGTTCAATAATTTTAGGGTGAAGAAAAATCCTATAACAGAAAGGATATCAAAAGAGATTTGTAGATTTTTCTACTTATTTTTAAATTTAGCTCAGTAAAATCACCATAATCAAAATTAAAAGTCAAGTAAAAATCATGTATCAGACAAATCCTATAATATATAAAGAATTCTTCATTAAAGGAAAGATAGGAAAGATGAACAGTCTAATAAAAAAATGGGCAAAGTACGTTAGAGGGCAACTTACAAGTGAAGAAATAATAGTCAATAAATATTAAAGAATAATCAATCTCACTGAATCTAAGGTGTATACTTTAAAATATATTTCACCTATCTTATTGGTAAAGGTTTAAAACATTGTTATATCTAGTGTTGTTAGAGTGTAGGGAAATGGATATTTGTATATAGTACTGATAAAGGCAGGAATTGGTATTTATAAGAGACAATGTGACTATATGCATAATTTTTGGCCAAACAATTCCATTTTCAGAGAAGAATATTAAGGAAATAATTGGACAAGTGAGCAACCCTCTATATAAGGATGTTCATCACAGCATTATTATATAATAGCAAAAAGATAAGAAACAACATAAATATTCAACAATAGGGAAATCGTGAAATACACACAATAGAACATCATTTTCTCATTAAAAAATTTTAGAGGAATATATTGTTGGTGAAAAGTAGCATGAACTGTATAGTCCAATTTATTTTTAAAACTCATATGCATATATGCATTGAAAATTTTCAGAAGGCTAAGCAGCAAGATTTTTTTTTAGCACCAGGATTTTAACATAGTTATGTCTATATGGCAGCATTTTGAGTGATAATTTCTTCTTTATAATTTTCCATTTAATGTAAAGAGTATTAGAAAATACAGATATCAAAAAAATGTCTTCCATCTACTAAGCTGACAAAAGGTTTTTAAAACGTAAATTCAGTGTTGGTGGGAGAATGGGTAGGTATGCTCTCTCATATGCTACTTGTGGAATTATAAATTGATAATTTTCAGAAAAGCAATTTTTCACATGTATCAAAAACAGTATTGAAATTAATAGTGAAAAATTAGCAATTGTATTGTTAGGAGATTGGTTAAATAATGTAATAGCCACACAGTGGAATTCTATGCAGCCATTAAAAATCATGATGCATATTTATTCTTAGCAACATGGTAGAATATTCACAGCACATGTGAGAAAAGTCATACATAAAAGAGTACATTTATGAAATCTAACTATTAAATATATATCACTATCAAGTATGTGTTAATAATTATCTCTAGATTGTGGACACTGGTGGCTTTAGTTTTAATTTTTCATGATCATACTGTGAAAATGAAATATTTATGATAAAAAATAATTACATGTGAAGCTCTTGTAATCTCCGATTCCAGCTTTGTTCTACTAACAGCAGGGGTCTTGAGTTCAGATTAACATCCAATTCACAAGATAGAACTGATTTCACCTGGCACTGTTTGGTAAGTGTTAGAAAACAGAAAAGGAAAAAGTGCTGCATGCAAAGCAGAGCATAAAAAGGGGTCTGGTGACTTCCAGGCAGAGTTTCTAATGTCTTGGTCATTCAACAGTCTAGTTGTTGTATTCACAATAGACAAGGCTCATTGTGTGTGGATAATTAGGAAACACATGGGCTCTGGGGTGTCTCTGGATTTTACACCTAGCTGGCCATGTAACTCCCTCAAAGGTGCAGCACTAGCACTTACTCTCTAGTGTAGCTCCATCTTATCAATACTGGCCACTCGGTACTAAATAAACATCTGGAGAAAACGTACAGGTGTTTCTTCTGATACCTAACCCTCAAATAGATTCTCATTCATCTTGGATCCAATAAAGGTAAGCACCTGACAATTACTTGAGTTAATGTTTTAAGAGAGATTCAGACCTCCTGTGTCCTTGAAGCTAGGGTAAAAGCCACAGCATCAACTGCCTACCCTTTCCTTCTGATATGTCACTGAAGTCATTTGAAAAATCAGATTTCACTCTTTCCCACACACTGTTTCATGCATTTAATATGTGATTAGATTCTGGAGCTAGTCTCATATGGCCAGGATATTTTCATATTGCTCACTCTCCCAAGAAGACTATTCCATCCTAGTCTGATTAGCATGAACATCTGGCTTAAATCTAACCTCCTCTAAACCCACCTCACCAAAATGATCACTTCTTACTCCATGTTCCCATCCGTCTCTATTCCTACTTTATATTAGAGGCTAATTCATATCTTCATGCTAGCATCATCACACAACCTGGCAAGCAGCTCCACCAATGTTTATTTTATAAATTATGAAAGACAGTAGAAAAAATAATTCCATAATACAAGCAGTAATCACAATAAATACTGGTTTCAGAAAGATGTTGATGGTTTGTTACATTATTTCATAAACATATACAATATGTGTTTTTATACTCCTCTTCCCTCTGTCCTAATTATGAGTTCTCAAAAAAATGCAGTAACTGCGAAAGATACATTAGCTTTTAGGTCTTCAGCTTCACTTAAGCTAAGGGACATAATAAAAAATACAAAACAAAACAAACACACAATTGGCTTGTATTCTTAGGCTGTGGTTTTGCACATTTCATTACTTGGCCAATGTTTCTACTTTGACAGGAGTGAGGATTGCAAGATTAGGTCCAGAGAGAAAATATGTTTAGCTGAGGTCTGGAGAATCACTTAATGAAGCAGACAGTGGAGGAATCAGAAAGATTTTGTATTGTTATTTGGTTGGCTTTTTTTTTTTTTTTGCCTTTGGCAAACATTCTTGTAGTAATAATAGTAATGCCATGTCTCCAAAAGAAATTCATGATTATAGCTCATATTAGTTTGTATTAGCATCTGTAGAGGACAGGTCCCTCCCTGCCAGTGCTCACACACTCATAAGCACAGAAGCAGCTGAGAGAAACCTTCTCACTATTTGTTAGCGATACTGCCTCTGGCAGGGTAGAAACAAGTCTCTCTCAGGGGAAATTGCTGATGTTACTATTTTAATTTGCAAACCACATTTCTCTGGATGATGATGAGATTGCAAATAACCTAGACAAAACAGACCCTAGCTTAACTAGCTGAAAAAATACAAGCAAAAAAAGCGAATTAAAATATTTTTAGCCTTTCTCTCTAATGGTATAATTGAAAATCAACTCTTCCAAAAGCGTCTTGCAAGGGTAATATCATAGATACAGGCACTGATTTAAAATAGCATCTATGGTGAGTCCCAATCCATCCACTCTATTGTTTAACCTAGTGCCCCCCAAAACTGAAAGGTAAGTACAAAGGTGGATGATATTTAAGCGTGATGAAGAAATATACATTTTAAGGAATACTCCAATTATAACAGATGTTTCATATGATACAGCTCATTTATGGTATCTACTGACTGGAAGAGTATTGAAATATTTTACTTTTAGAATAATAAACAGTTTATGCCTGAATTTTATATGCATATTTATATGCATATTTTATATGCATATTATGTATTTGTATTATATTCACAAAATGCATATTCTACCAAAACCAATTAAACCATAATATGAAATAGTCACATTTATGGGAATGAAAAGCATATCAAAAGATCATTAAGTACATCTATCCAAACTTTACACTGAATAATCTTTGAAATAATATAATTAGAAAATGTGCCTAACAAAATAAGATACAATGCAATATGAAAGATTAGTTATAGAAACAAAATGCTCTTGATTTAAGCTTTGAGTTACATAAATTTGTCACAACACAACTACAGTAAGTCCCCTACCTATGAACCTTCAAGTTGCGAACTGTCCAATCACGTAAGTTAGTTGTGTCTAGCGTACATTGTCACACGTGTGCCTCCTCTACAAGTGGTTATGCTTTTTGTGTACTGTACTGTATAGAGTACAGTAGTACAGTATCTTTATTTCAAGCCCAGGATGTCCAGAAGCAAGTGTAAAAACAGCAGTGATATAGCTGGTACTGCTAAGAAGCAGCAAGCCATAACGATGGAAACAAAAGTGAAAATAATTGAGAGTGGAGTGAGGTGAAAAGATGGTAGACATAGTTCGTTCTTATAACATGAATCATTCAACCAACAGCATGATTCTAAAGAACAAGGACAACATCATGGCACATGTGAAGTCTGCTGTGCCGATGATGTTGACAATAATATCGAAGAAGCGTGGAAAAGTGATGGAGGACATGGAGAAACTTCTCAGTGTGTAGATGCAGGATCAGCATCAGTGTCGAGTCCAACTCAGGTTAATACTGATCCAAGAGAAAGCTGAAAGCCTTTATGAAGACTTGAAGAAGAAACACGGTGAAGAATCAGCACATCTTTTAATGCCAGCCATGGCTGGTTTCATTGGTTCAAGGCTAGAGCCAACCTTCACAATGTAAAAGTAAGTGGAGAGACAGCAAGTACAGATATGGTAGCTGCCCGGGAATTTCCTGAAATGCTTTGAGAAATTATTGATGAAGGTACTTATTTACCAGAGCAGGTTCTGTCTCATCCACATTAAAAACCTACTCAGGTAAATAAGCACCTTCAAGAAACATTTAACAAGGACCTAGAAGAACTAAAGAGCAAACAAACTGATGAACAACAAAATAAATGAAATTAAAAATTCTCTAAAAGGAATCAATAGCAGAATAACTGAGGCAGAAGAACGGATAAGTGACCTGGAAGATAAAATAGTGGAAATAACTACCACAGAGCAAAATAAAAAAAGAATGAAAAGAATTGAGGACAGTCTCAGAGACCTCTGGGACAACATTAAATGCACCAACATTTGAATTATAGGGTTCGCAGAAGAAGAAGAGAAAAAGAAAAGGACTGAGAAAATATTTGAAGAGATTATAGTTCACAACTTCCCTAATATGGGTAAAGAAATAGTCAATCAAATCCAGGAAGCACAGAGAGTCCCATTCAGGATAAATCCAAGGAGAAACATGCAAAGACACATATTAATCAAACTATCACAAGTTAAATACAAAGAAAAAATATTAAAAGCAGCAAGGGACAAGCAACATATAACATACAAAGGAATCCCCATAAGGTTAACAGCTGATCTTTCACCAGAAGCTCTGCAAGCGAGAAGGAAGTGGCAGGACATATTTAAAGTGATAAAAGGGAAAAACCTACAACCAACATTGCTCTATCCACCAAGGATCTCATTCACATTTGATGGAGAAATTAAAACCTTTACAGACAAGCAAAAGGTAAGACGAATCAGCCCCACCAAATCAGCTTTACAACAAATGCTAAAGGAATGTCTCTAGGCAGGAAACACAAAGAGGAAAAGACCTACTATAACAAGCCCAAAACAATTAAGAAAATAATAATAGGAAGATACATATTGATAATTACCTTAAATGTAAATGAATTAAATGCTCCAACCAAAAGATATAGAATGGTTGAATGGACACAAAAACAAGATCCGTATATATGCTGTCTATAAGAGACCCAACTTCAGACCTTGGGACACATATAGACTGAAAGTCAGGGGATGGAAAAAGATATTCCATGCAAATGGAAATCAAAAGAAAGCCGGAGTAGCAATTCTCATATCAAACAAAATCAACTTTAAAATAAGGAGTATTACAAGAGACAAAGAAGGACACTACCTAATGATCAAGGGATCAATCCAAGAAGAAGATATAACAATTGTAAATATATATGCACCCAACATAGGAGCACCTCAATACATAAGGCAAATGCTAACAGCCATAATAGGGGAAATTGACAGTAACACAATAACAAGAGGGAACTTTTAACACCTCACTTTCACCAATGGACAAATCATCCAAAATGAAAATAAATAAGGAAACACAAGCTTTAAGTGACACATTAAACAGGATAGATTTAATTGATATTTATCGGACATTCCATCCAAAAAAAACAGAATACACTTTCTTCTCAACTGCTCATGGAACATTCTCCAGGATCATATCTTGGGTTACAAATCAAACCTTGGTAAATTTAGGAAAATTGAAATCATATCAAGTATCTTTTCCGACCACAACGCTGTGAAACAAGATATCAATTACAGGAAAAAAATCCGTAAAAAACACAAACACATGGATCCTAAACAATACACTACTGAATAACCAAGAGATCACTGAAGAAGTCAAAGAGGAAATGAAAAAATACCTAGAAACAAATGACGATGAAAACACCATGACTAAAAACCTATGGGATGCAGCAAAAGCAGTTCTAAGAGGGAAGTTTATAGGAATACAACCCTACCTCAAGAAACAAGAGAAATGTCAAACAACGTAGACTTACACCTCAAGCAATTAGAGAAAAAAGAACAAAAAAAAAAAACCCCCAAACTTAGGAGAAGGAAAGAAATCATAAAGATCAGATCAGAAATAAATGAAAAAGAAATGAAGGAAATGATAGCAAAGATCAATAGAACTAAAAGCTTGTTCTTTGAGAAGAAAATTGATAAACCATTAGACTCATTAAGAAAAAGGGAAGAGACTCAAATCACAGAATTAGAAGTGAAAAAGGAGAAATAACAACTGACACTGCAGAAATACAAAGGATCATGAGAGATTACTTTAAATAACTATATGCCAATAAAATGGACACCCTGGAAGAAATGGATAAATTCTTAGAAGAGCACAACCTTCCAAGACTGAACCAGGAAGAAATAGAAAATATAAACAGACCAATCACAAGCACTGAAATTGAAACTGTGATTATAAATCTTCCAACAAACAAAAGCTCAATACTAGATGGCTTCACAGGCAAATTCTACCAACCATTTAGAGAAGAGCTAACACCTATCCATCTCAAACTCTTCCAAAATATAGCAGAGGGAGGAACACTCCCAAACTCATTCTATGAGGCCACCATCACCCTGATACCAAAACCAGACAAAGATGTCACAAAGAAAACTACAGGCCAATATCACTGATGAACATAGATGGAAAAATCCTCAACAAAATACTAGCAAACAGAATCCAACAGCACATTAAAATGATCATGCACCATGATCAAGTGGGGTTTATCCCAGGAATGCAAGCATTCTTTAATATATCCAAATCAATCAATGTGATACACCATATTAACAAACTGAAGGAGAAAAACCATATGATAATCTCAATGCATGCAGAAAAAGCTTTTGACAAAATTCAACACCCATTTATGATTAAAACTCTCCAGAAAGTAGGCATAGAGGGAACTTACCTCACCATAATGAAGGCCATATATGACAAACCCACAACCAACATTGTTCTCAATGGTGAAAAACTGAAACCATTTTCACTAAGTTAAGGAACAAGACAAGGTTGTCAACTCTCACCACTATTACTCAACATAGTTTTGGAAGTTTTAGCCACAGCAATCAGAGAAGATAATGAAATAAAAGGAATCCAAATCAGAAAAGAGGAAGTAAAATTTTCACTGTTTGCTGATGACATGATACTATACATAGAGAATCCTAAAAAGGCTACCAGAAAACTACTAGATGAGTAGCCAGATACAAAATTAATGCACAGAAATCTCTTGTATTCCTATACACTAATGATGAAAAATCTGAAAGAGTAATTAAGGAAACACTCCCATTTACCACTGCAACAAAAAGAAAAAAATACCTAGGATTAAGCCTACCTAAGGAGGCAAAAGACCTGTATGCAGAAAACTATAAGACATTGCTGAGAGAAATGAAAGATGATACAAACAGTTGCAGAGACATATAACACATTCTTGGATTGGAAGAATCAACATTGTGAAAATGACTATACTGCCCACAGCAATCTACATGTTCAATGCAATCCTTAACAAACTACCAATCACCTTTTTCACAGAACTAGAACAAAAAATTTCACAACTTGTATGGAAACACAAAAGACCCCGAATAGCCAAAGCAACCTTGAGAAAGAAAAGCGGAGCTGGAGGAATCAGGAGCCCTGACTTCAGACTACAGTACAAAGCTACAGTTATCAAGACAGTATGGTACTGGCACAAAAACAAATATAGATGAATGGAACAGGATAGAAAGCTCAGAGATAAACCCACGCATATATGGTCACCTTATCTTTGCTAAAGGAGGCAAGAATATACAATGGAGAAAAGACAGCCTCTTCAATAAGTGGTGCTGGGAAAATTGGATAGCTACATTTAAAAGAATGAAGTTAGAACACTCCCTCACACCATACACAAAAATAAACTCAAAATGGATTAAAGACCTAAATGTAAGATCAGGCAGTATAAAACTCTTAGAGGAAAACATAGGCAGAACACTCTATGACATAAATCACAGCAAGATCCTTTTTGACCCACCTCCTAGAGAAATGGAAATAAAAACACAAATAAAAAAATGGGACCATATGAAACTTAAAAGCTTTTGCATAGCAAAGGAAACCATAAACAAGATGAAAAGACAAGCCTCAGAATGGGAGAAAATATTTGCAAATGAAGCAACTGACAGAGGATTAATCTCCAAAATATACAAGCAGCTCATGCAGCTCAATATCAAAAAAACAAACAACCCAATCCAAAAATGGGCAGAAGACCTAAATAGACATTTATCCAGTGAAGAGATACAGATTGTCAACAAACACATGAAAGGATGCTCAACATCACTAATCCTTAGAGAAATGCAAATCAAAACTACAATGAAGTATCACCTCACACTGGTCCGGATGGCCATCATCAAAAAATCTACAAACAATAAAGGCTGGAGAGGGTGTGGAGAAAAGGGAATCCTCTTGCACTGTTGGTGGGAATGTACATTGATACTGTCACTATGGAGAACAGTATGGAGGTTCCTTAAAAAACTAAAAATAGAACTACCATATGACCCAGCAATCCCACTACTGGGCATATACCCTGAGAAAACCATAATTCAATAAGAATCATGTACCACAGTGTTCATTGCAGCACTATTTACAATAGCCAGGTCATGGAAGCAACCTAAGTGTCCATCGACAGATGAATGGATAAAGAAGATGTGGCACATAGATACAATGGAATATTAGTCATAAAAAAGAAATGAAATTGACTTATTTGTAGTGAGGTGGGTAGACCTAGAGTCTGTCATACAGAGTGATGTAAGTCAGAAAGAGAAAAACACATACCATATGCTAACACATATATATGGAATCTAAAAAAAGAAATGGTTCTGAAGAAGCTAGGGGCAGGACAGGAATAAAGATGCAGACATAGAGAATGGACTTGAGGACATGGGGAGGGGGAAGGGGAAGCTGGGAAGAAGTGAGAGAGTGGCATGGACATATATACACTACCAAATGTAAAATAGATAGCTAGTGGGAAGCAGCCGCATAGCACAGCGAGATCAGCTCGGTGCTTTGTGACCACCTAGAGGGGTGGGATAGGGACGGTGGGAGGGAGATGCAAGAGGGAGGAGATATGGGGATATATGTATATGTATAGCTGATACACTTTGTTACACAGCAGAAACTAACACAACAATGTAAAGCAATTATACTCCAATAAAGATGTTTAAAAAAAAAAAAGTGGATGAGGAGTCCAAAGAGCAACTTAGTGACCCTCAGCGAAAAGCTGGAGCTAGATCTGAAGGAGGACGACTTCATTGAACTCCTTGCTGTGCAACACGAGGAGCTTACTAATGAAGCCCTGATGGAACGGAGGCCCAGAAAAAGGACATAGAGAGACAAGAGGAAGAAGTAACTGAGGAACTGAAGAGTTTCACAACGCAGGAAATGGCAAGAGAATTATCTTTATTTGAGGAGGCACTGTTAGTTTTTGAGGCACAGGACCCGAACGTAGAACGATACACGCAGGTTGCAGCAGCCGTTCAGAAGGCAATCCAGTGCTACCATGTCATCTATGAAGAGAAAGAAAGAGCTACTACCCAGACATCACTGGATCGTTTTTTCAAGAGGGTAGATAGGATTGAATCCAGCAAGGAACCAGAACCTGTGCCATCAGCGTCAGGCGTGAGTGAAATTGCAGCTTGCCTTCTGTCTCCTACTGCTGACGACCCTTCAGCTCTACCATCTCCCACCTCCTCTCCCTCCTCCAGTCAGTAACTCTTCTTGCCTCTTCACTCGAGGCCAGTCCCTGTATGCCAGCTGTTGTACTGTACTACTGTACTTTTCAAGGTACTGTACTGTAAGATTAAAAATGTTTTCTTTATTTTTTGTTTTTTTGCTTTTTATGTATTATTTGAGTGAAAAGTATTATAAACCTATTACAATACAGTACTATATAGCCGATTGTGCTAGTTAGGTACCTAGGCTAACTTTGTTGGACTCAGGAATAAATTGGACTTACGAATGTGCTCTTGGAATGGAACTCGTTCGTATGTAGGGGACTTGTATAATATATTTATTACTATAAATTAATAAATACAAACATACATACAAACACATGGAATTGAATCTGCAATTTTATTGAGAAGTCACTCATCATCATTAATTTTCAGTGAATTTAAGGAGTAAGGTTCAGGCATGAAATAACTGCTTAATACCACTTGGCATTTACTCATGATCATCATAGGAGCAAAACAATTAGATACACCATTTTCTCTATATTAACACCTCAACAGCCTGTGGTGAAGTCTGAGAGCCTGCTGTCTATCTGGAAATATGCATTTGATCAGTTTTGTCTTGGTAAAGCAGATTGTTTCCCTCCCGAGAGGAAACATTTTCTACAGATACCTGTGCAATATTTACATGACTTATCATAATCAGAAATGCCCTTTACAATATGGTTGGTTCTTCCTGGCTCTATTCTGGGAAGTAACATTCCTCAGGTAGGAACTTCTTCTGCCTTTTCCCAGACTCCCTTCCTGGTCTGGGCATATGTTCAGGTGAAAAGAACAATGGTTTGGTTTCTGTTAGTCTCCTACAGTTATTCAGCTCTTCAAATGCAGAACTCTTCTGTCATTTTCCCAGCCACCTATACCTACTAATCAATGCTTTCCAACTTTTGAGATGGGTCTTCTTGGTATATCCCAAAGTTTTCATTTATCTGATCAAATGACATGGATTTTCTCATTTTCCTTAGTTGAGTTTTTACTGTGAATATTGTAAAAAGATGATACCTATGGAAGAGAGGAGGAAAACTGGCTGGCGTATATACACATGTATGTGCATGCTGGTGGCTATGAAAATGACTCAGTGCAAAATCACGAATGCTGTCAATCTGGCTTGCCTGAAATGTCTTACCCCTTTCTGGCATTTTCTGGGAACTAGATCCCTTGTTCCCCTTGGCTATTTGGTTTTACCTCATGGTCCCTGGCTCTGGGATAGCCCTCTTCAAATGACAGAGCTACACACTTTTATAGATATTCTTTCGTGTTTGTTTGTTTAGGAATTTTACTAACTGAAGCAGAATAGTAAGGAGATATTTGTACTAGGGAATTTCTTTCCTCAAATATGAAAATCTATTTGCATATGGTTGACTCTAAATGTGGATGTATGTTTTCTGAGAACAAAGATGTGGTCCAGGGTTTGAATGAGCAGAAAGCCAAATCTTCCATCCTCTTTGTTTTCTCTTGTATCCCAACAAATTCATCGATTAAATTCAATCTAACCAAAACTTTTACTGAGCATATAGTTCTGTCTCCAAGGAACTCAGTGTCAAAGGACTGGAAAAGACTAGGAAGCACTAGTACAAGCTACCCAGTAGTCCTACAGAGACCTGCCCTAAGCACAAAGAGTAGAAAGAAACTCCAGGCCATTTCCAGATTAGGTATTCAGGAGGAAAGGCAGGCAATTCTCTTCTTAACCTCCAAAGAATTGTGAGTACATCAAGCACACAGGTTAGACAGAAACATTCAGTTGAAAATTGCTCCTGGATGACACCACAGTTAATATAACAGAAGAAAGAGCACAGGTATGCATATCTGCCACCCAAGGAATCTGTAAACCCTTATGGAAGTTTCATGGAGAGTGAGACTGTTTGGAATTTGTATGTAAAAGCTCAGAATTTAAATACTCTACATAGAGAAAAGTACAGTGTTAAAAATGATTCTTCTCTGTGAAAAAAATACTTCATAAGTAAAAGACTGCAGTATAGCAAAGACAGAAAGAGAAGCCTGAATAATATTGAAGGGCAGTATCTATTCTTGAAATAATTCTGCAAAGTAGAGGCATCAGAAGAAGGTAGAAATTGTGCTAGGGGCAGTAGAAACAAAACAACAGTAATACAGGAAAGCAAACTTACTACCACTCTACATTTTAAAAAAGAAAGATAAAGAATTCAATCCATGAACATTGGAGTCGACTGAGAAATGTCCACAGCAAAAGGGAGCTCCAATGAATTGTGTGTGGCAGAAGCTAACTGATAGATGCTCCCATAGAAGTGCCAGAATTTGTTGCCCTGTCTCTTCTCCCCCAGAGTTAACCTAAAGCCTGCCTTCCCATCCATATCAGTCAAGGACCAATCAAGAGACGGAATCACTCAAGTCATTTTAATCAGGGCCAGCTCCATGGACAAGTGACCAATGCACCTGCACAGAGCCGCCTGCTCAGAAGAGTCCCACACTTGGATTTCAGTGCTCTGTTGTCACTATACTGAACTACGTAATAATTTTACATTTGAATTTGTTTTATAAATGAAGTCCAGTGGGACAATAGAGCAAGTTCCAAGGGCTTAGAGTATCAGCTCCCACCCCGTCCCACCTCCTGTTACCTCCCCAGACTGACTCCCACCCCTCCTCACTCTGAGGCTCCCGACTGGCCTCCCTCTCCCCACCGCTGCCCGGTGACTACTCTCACCCTCCACCCCCAGCCTGGGCCTGGGCACAGGAGCTGAAAGGTCAGGGTTGGACTCATGTATCCCACAGACTCAGGGAACAGGTATGGCGGCAGCCATCCCCTCCCTAGGCTGGCCAGCCCTGTCTGGATGGAGAAAGCCTCTAACCCACCCCCATCTAGGTACCAAGTGTGTTCCCAGTACTGAGGTTTAAAGTTCCTTGGAGGCCACTCATCTGCCAGGGTGCGCCACGTCAGTTCAAGGGCCATAGAGAGGGGATGTCCAATTGCCATCAGGCCCAGCACTCTGTATAGTGGGACTGGTCCTGGGCTCCTGTCTGCCTTCACCCTGAGTATCCCCATGCCTGAAAGCCCTCCCTTAGCTGGCTCTCTGCCTGGTCATTTTTCCTTCTACAGTCTTCCTGAGTATCACTCGCATCAGTTCCTTCTGGCCAGCTCAAGGCACCCTCCAGGAATGAGCCACAAAATACAAATTGTGCAGTGTTGGAGATTCCACATTTTAATAAAAGATCTGATATTTATAGTTAAAATTGACATTGTACAATATAAAGATACATGGTAAAATTCATACTAATTTTAAAAATTTGAATTGCATTTTTACTTAGAATGACATTAAATAGAATAAAAACAACATGACAAATAGACCAAAGGAGAAAGAAAAAAAAATTATATGTACTTTTAATGATACTTTTACCCTACTTTTTGAACGAGGGGACCTGGATTTTCTTTTTGCACTAGTCCCCCGATTATGTAACTGGGCTTGATTTGATATGAAGAATTGTTACCACGGTACCAGAGAACTGAAGAGGCAAAAAAGGAAATAAGGAATGGAGGCAGCACAGGGAAGAGGTTGAGATTATCAAAATATAGAAGCTTGGAGAAGCCGCACAGAACAAAAGCTCAGACCTCAGAAAGGTCAGCACTGCTCAACTAGTGCGAGACCTCACGGCTGTTCAACACAACTTTCTGCAGTGGTGGAATGTTCTGTGCTCTCCACATGAGAGAACTGGACCTTGAAATGTGCCTGAGAAACTGAATTTTAATTGTGTCTAATTTTAAGTTTAAATTCCACAAGCAGTTAGTGGCTACCATATTGGTTAACACAGTGCTAGAGCCTCTGAGTTTAGAGAAGAAATCCTGTGCCTGAGATGCAGACCTTGGAGGAAGATGCATTGGCCAACTAGTGCTGGTGGCCCTAGAGGGTGTGATTTTGTGAGTGTTGAGAAAACTGGATAGTAAATCAACAGCTGCTACTGGAGTGAACAGCAGCTGCTGGGGTGAAGCTGCATTGCTCTGGTGATGCTGACAAGAACAGGGAGTAACAGAAATGAACAAATCTCACCTTCCTCTTGGAGTTTTCCAGTCTCCCTTTAGCGCCCCCTATTGGGAAGTGTCTGAGAGGGCAACTGGAAAAGCAGAAAGGAAGTGTGCAGAAATGAAGTGTGAATAAGATCACAAAGCTGAAAGTGGAAGGGTGGGATGCTAACACACTAGCTCAGCATCTTCCATGGATTATGACTTCCGGAACTTCTTTGATAAAACTGTCTTCCTTCTTCATGAACTCCTTCATGAACTCCTGTACCAACCTCCTCCCCAAGTCTGCATCTTCTCTCAGACTGCACTTATTTTCAATTGTACCTTAGTGGGCACTCACCTTGCTCAACTTTTAGATGCGTCTCTGCTCAGTCCCCAGGATGTGACAAGGTATGACAAATAAAGAAGGCAAAACAGAAACAAAACAAAAGAAAAACGACTAAAACATGAATGAAGATCTTAGATGTGAAGGGGGAAAAGCAATGATGGTATGAGGGAGTTTAGCCTACAACTACATAAACCTACTTTTCCATTTCTAACAGTTTTTTCCTGAATAACCCAATCTTGATTCCATACCCATAAATACAGTTTCTTGTAATTTGTAATATTGTAATTGCAGTTTACAACTTGAATATGGTCATTGCTAAAATCTGCAAAGCAAACCAGAAGTTTCTTAGAAAATTCTTAAGTAATTAAAGAGTTAGCCCCAGAAACTAGGCCCATATGGTATTGATAAACTCTATTTCCTACACTTGTGAAACTTGCAATATAGAAAGAAATTTAGGAATAAAAATGAAAACGGATTTTAATTAGTAGAGACTGGACACTCTAAAAGAGGCCAGAACAATCTTTTAATTTGTCTGCCATCTTGCAGATTCAAAACTAGTCACTTGAAACAAAAAATGCATGAGGAGGTTATGTACCTGAACTGAGAAATGCCACAGTTCATCTCAATTTGTCCCTAAAGAACAATTAATTTCAATTTCCTGCAACTGATATCTTAACTTCGAAAATGTATTACTTCAACAACACCTGGTTATTAAAACCCTGTGAGATGATACTCAGGTTTATTCTACTCCATGGTGTCAGTTCTTCTCTGAAACATATATCACTTCCTATCTTTAAAAGTCGACTGTGTGCTCAGTCACATTACCCTCCTTTTCCAAAATGTATCACAGCCCATGCTGCATCTCAACTGGTTAAATTAAACTCTGTTTCCTGTGTCAGACAGGAGAAGATAAGACAGTGCTCACTGGGGAAAAAGCTACCGCTCTGAACCACACATGCAACTTCTATTGCTGTTTGTGGAGGCTGCACAAACACGGGAGATGAATCTGAGCCATTTCATGAGAAATTAGCTTTATTCTAATCCAGACATTCTACCAAGGGTCAGATATAACAATCAATTTTTCAGTGTATTTTTTCATAAAAGAATTTCCCAAAATAATATTTGATTACACCTTATTATTATTTCCAAAGATCTTATATAAATTAAAATCTAGGGTTATAAGTGAGATATCAATTAACATAAGAATCAATTTAATGGTAATTTAAATAGCTGTTATAATTTTTGCATAATGAAATGGCCTCTGGGCTTGAAGTCCTAATCATGTCTAATTAATTTAAAGGATGTTACTTTTTATTATCGTTGAAATTTCTGACAGGTGATAAAACATTTAGGGTTGCCATCACAAACTCTTTACATCAGCTGTACTGTAAGTTGGCAAGCTATATAGATCATCCCTCTGAAAATGACTATTTAGGCAGAAAAAAAAACTCAACTACATTTGTAAAGTTATAACATGGAACTGCTATTTTACCCATGTAAATGAAAACAATCCTATTCACTAAATAATAAAATAGTTGACATTTTGTTTTCATGATCTCAATAGTTATAATCAACCTTCATGGGGAATAATCAATTTCAGTTTTAGAAAATAATCTTCATAACCTTCCTATAGGTTTATATAGTACCTATATTGCCAAAACATTAATATACTGTCCATTGTCAATATTAAAAAAAAATAATCTCTTGATTTTTTGAGGCTCAGGGAGCAAAGAAATTGAACTGCAAGCATATTAGCTAAAGGGAGTGTCATTTCTTTACAATAGAACATTAAAATATCCACCATTAAAGTATACTCAGTAATGTAAATTAATGTGAAGAAAATTATTTTTCAGAGACTATAGCTTCTATGGTCATAGAAAAACCAAACCCAAGGCACAGAAAGCAAATAGATAAGTATAAAGCAGATATAGAATAACATAATTCCAGTAAAGATGGAAAGTGGAAGACTCCAGACAGCATAACCCCAAGATCTGTACTACTGGGCTATTCTTTTAAAGGGGAAAGAAAAGAATTATTTTAGAAATCCCCAAGAAAGATTTTACGTAAGATAAGTACAGTAAAAAAACAGAGTGAGGGACTTCTCTGGGGGTCCAGTGGTTCAGACCCCGTGCTTCCACTGCAGGGGGCATGGGTTCCATCCCTGGTCAGGGAGCTAAGATCCCACATGCCATGGGACTCAGCCAAAAAAACAAACAAACAAACAGAAAAACACATTAAGCACTAGAAAACTAAAACTAAACTAAAGAATAAAATAAAGTGATTTTTAAAAAAACCAGAGTGAACAGTGAGTAGCTATAATCTGAAGGTCTGCCTGCTGGGCAGACCTTGTCAAGATGAGGGTAAAGGCTTGAGGAGGAGACATGAAGAAAGCTGTGCATAAAGGCAGCATGGCAAAGTTGTTGGGAACATGGACTTGGGCTCTGACTATGGGACCTTGGCAGGTTATTCAAACTCTTTGTGTTCCTGCTTCTCTCTCTGTAAGAGGTGACTAATGATAGCACCTACTTGGGTGGTTGGTAGAAGAATTAAATAAGTTAAATGTTTATAGTACTTTGGAAGAGTGTCAAGTACATAGTAAGTGCTTCATACATGTATGCTATAATAATATATCTTAGGTTAATCCTTTTACTGTAGTCCAAGAACTTCTGGAGCTCTCAGCTTGAAACCTATAGTAAGAATACGCTCTAAAACTATAGAGACAACACTTTTTTAACATTGGGGTCAAATGTGATCTGTCTAGATTCAGGCTAAGTCTACTTTGATAACAGAAAGATAATAGAAATCTCTTATGATGGTAACACAGCAAAAATCCTGGACTGCAAGTCACAAGGCCACCGATCTCCCACTTATTATTATTGTAAGCTTTAAGAGATACTAAAAAAACCAGGGCTTTGGAGTGAGTCAAAGTAGTTTGAATCCCATTTTCACCACTTCTGGCTATTTGACCTTAGACAAGGTAGTTACCTTTCTGATGTTAAGTTTTCTCATCCATAAAATAGGAATGATAATTCCTAATTCATATAGCTTTTGTGAATAATTCTCAACACAACATCCCAGGTAGCCACTACAATTCAAATGTATTTGTCAAGCTAAGCAACTCCCCTACCAGACCATGACTAGAACAGAGGGGACCAAAGTGAGGACTCAAAGTCAACAGTGGGGGTAAGACTAAAACCACATCGCTGGGAACCATCCTACCTCTCCTTCCCTCTGGCTTTATCCCCATCCCTGTGACCTCCTGATCATCTCCAGGGTTGCGGGATTGGGCAGTGCACCATGTGACTGCTCAGCAGAAGGTGAAAGTAGGTACTAGAATCAGGGCCAGGCTCATGACACAAGGTTACCAGGGCTCTTGTGGAGGAAGAACTCCCTCTTTCTAACCCACCAGAAATGCTAATCGACTATCAGTGGTGCTGCCAGCCCAGCATTAATTCAGGGCTACAGTGTTTTCCAAGTATATACTGCAATAGTCTCCTAAACCAGTGGATTTCAAAAGTTACTGCCTATAAATATTATCTTGGGAATTAAAAAAAATTCCAATGCCCAGGCCACACTCTACACTGAGTAACTCCAAAGCTTGGGATGGGACCCAAGCATGAGTATTTTTTTTAAAGCTTTCCAGATGATTCTTATGTGCAGACAAGTTTGAGAACCAGTGTTCTAAATATTTCCTTGCCTCTAATTTAGTATCCCTGTAGCCCATTCTCATCATTATCCAAGAATAATGAAACTCACCTGCAAAATATTCTTTCAAAATCTTCCCATTGCCTTCTGCAGTGTTCTCAAAGTGTGGACTGGAGACCAAAAGAATAACTTAGGGTGCTTATTAAAATACAGATTGCAGGCCCCTCATTTCAGAGTGCAGGGTGAGGGCAATAATATACATTTTCAATAGTCATAACAAATATCTTTCATGAATCTTAAATTTGAGAACCACTGACCTCCAGGACAAAGACCAAGTCCTTTAGCATGGCAGAAAGGCATTTCATATTATGGTCCTTGCCTAGCTTTTCAGATCCTACTTTGCTGAATCTTCACTTTGCTCTCTTCCCAACACCCCATGCTCCAAAAATTCCAAATTTACCTCTCTATATGTTGGCCCCTCCACCGAGAATAGCCTTAGGTAAATCACTTAACCTCTCTGAGCCTGTTTCCTCATCTGTAAAATGGGGATTATACTATGCATCCTTGGGTCTATTTGAAGATTAAGTGAAATAATATATTTGAAAATGTCTAGCTCTGGGCCTGGTCCAAAGTTAATGCTTAACATTCATTCATTCACTAATTCTAGGACTTGTAAATTCAGAGTGTCTGGGCAGAATTGTGCTTAAATAATGCTGACGACGTACTGTCTGCAGAACCACTGCCTGAACACAGAAATGACAATCCTACTACACTAGAATAAGCATATTTGCAATATGAAAAAATGGGGGGAGAAATTGCCATACTCTTAGGATTTCACAGGCCACACATCAAATGTACTAAAAAAATAAAATAATCCCTCAAAAAATGGGATGCTTGATCTCCTTAGCTCCAAGGCAGCTTATTCAAGAGTGAAGTTTTAAGAACTGAATAAATAAATGCCCATATTAAACACTAGGTTAAATTCAGTCCCTGGCCTAAAGGTTGCAAGTTCCTTGCAATCTAAAGGAAGCAGCATACAAAGATGGACACATGCACAAGGAGGAATTTATGAAGTTATTTTTAAAGCTGTGTTATTTTTCTCATTCAATCCAATATTTTTGCCTGGTAAATGGAAGGATAAAAAAATGGCAAAAGGAAATTTCCTCCTGGTCCCTACTGATGCCAAATATTTATTTAGTTTTCATCTGACACTTATTAACATAAATTTGTAATTACATCTATTGTTATATATGCACCTAATAAATACCTAGTTTCTTACTACTAACTAATGATGCTGATGCTGATATGATGGCTGCCAGTTTTGAACACTTACTAGTGCTGGGCATTTAGCAAATGCTTTAAATATGCCATATAATCTACAGAACATCAGTCAGAGATAAATAGATGAATTTTTCCATTTTCTTTTCAGATGAGCAAAGGGAAATGAATATAAGCTATTGGACTTGTCATAGGTTCTTATGTTATCCCAGAAGATCAAAGATCTGAAGTAATGTCTCTTTAGCCTCAAGCCCCAAGATTTTAACCCCAACAAAATCAGTGTCACCTCTAGAAATACTGGTTTAATTATCTCCTCAACAGCAAAACCAGTTTAAAAAGAGGCAACCACTAATCAACATGAGTAAACTTCTTTCTTAACAAGTGGTGACCCAACATAGATCTGCCCACTAACTTGTTGGGTATAGTAACTATGACTCTGACGTTGGAAGAATCCTAAAAGTCTTCCAAAACCTCATCACATAGTCTGGAAGAAATGAAGTTCCCATTACTCCTTTGGGTGTATTCTTATGTTTTGTTGAGATGTTGGTTTACAGCTGCTCAAGAAGAAGAGTATTTTGCAGCTGGTGGCAACTTAGTTTTGCCCCGTAAAAGCTGATGAATAATTATATGTAAAATTTTAAAATTCTGCAGTCCCCTTTATAGCAAGAATATGGAATCTTGCTTGTTTTGCCTTGTGTTTTATACCACTTTTCTCTAAGAAGCCCATTGCCGTAAAAATGGTCATAGAGCTGGGAGATTTTTTTCAAATAAATTAATTTTGAAGTATTTTGTTTACACTTACTGTTTAAGATACCATACTGGGAAGTACAAGGTGACTATGATATGGCATCTTAAGTAGGTTAAAATTTTGGTTAATAGTAGAGACATAGGGCTTTCCTGGTGGTGCAGTGATTGGGAGTCCGCCTGCCAATGCAGGGGACACGGATTCGTGCCCCGGTCCGGGAAGATCCCACATGCCGTGGAGCGGCTGGGCCCGTGAGCCATGGCCGCTGAGCCTGCGTGTCCAGAGCCTGTGCTCCGCAACGGGAGAGGCCACAACAGTGAGAGGCCCGCATACCGCAAAAAAAAAAAAAAAAATAGTGGAGACATAAATGTTTATACAACTAACCATGCCTAATGTGATAATTTTTATACTGATGCTTAAGACAATTTCCCATGTTACCAAAGAGAGGGCAATTATTTTTTCTGAGAGAAGGAATGTCAAAAATTATTTATTGGAACACTAGTGGAACACACATAGAATAAATAAAATTTAATTTTATTTTTCAAATATTGGTATGATTGTGTCTTGTAAAGGCAGCAAAAAGCATTCTAGGCAGAAAGAACACAACACATTAGGCTTGTTTCAACAATGCAAGGGATAAGACTAGAAAAAATGGTAGGTATATGAGAACAGGAGGTGAATTGACAATACCATTACTAGCATTCAGAGGTTGATGGTTTCCATTTGGTAGGAATGTTGCTGGGAAAACTCAAATATTAGATGTGTAATTGGACCAGATAATTCATTTTATTTGAAACCTGACATTTATTAGTGTATGCTACACAGTCAAAGGAACATGCAAAATCACAAACTTAAAGGGAACACCCAATTTCATGACTCAGACTCATAATGAAACATAATAAATTAAACTTGCAGATTTCCCAAATAATCATGCTAAAAAATAACACATAAATTGTACCCTCAGGGATGTGACTTCCCTGGTCTCCTTATTATCCGTTTCCTCAAGCAAGAGAACAGAAATACCAGCAACAGAAAAAATTGAGAATTCCTCAATTAAGACCAGCTTACGTCAAAATAAATAAAACACAAAGGAAAAAGGAAAAGAATGATATAATCCTATACTCAGTTCCTCCTATCTAATTCTTCTAATTTCCTACCTGATTACTTTAAAGTTCACATTACATAAATTTAGACATTTTGTGTGTGGTCCTATAATACACACCATACACATGGGAAAAGTCTTTGCTTTCTTTTTTGTTATGCTACTTAGTAAAATGTCTACTTCCTCATCATTTGGAAGCTTATAATTACTTAAAGAAGCTACAGTCTTGATTTATTATAAGGCTAATTACTGAGTATAATAAAGTTTATATTATTTTAGCAAAGTAAAAATCTTGAGTCAATGAGCTTTTAATCTGGACTGATGCTGGAGGAGCACACAGGAAAGGATCTAGATGCCACCACACTCCATCCATGTCAGAATGTCAACCTCTGTATATAGTTTTCACTATGATTTATAATCTGAATTCTATTTTTTTGTAGAAGTCTTTTTAAACTACACGTTTATAGTCCATCATTTTTAGTCAGCCTTTTTCCCCACTTGTTCTAGAATTATGTGGCTTACTCAAAGTTCCATGTGTTCTTTATTTTATTTTTATTTTTATTTTTATTTTTATTTTTTACCATACCACGAGGCATGTGGGATCTTAGTTCCCTGACCAGGGATCGAATCCGTGCCCCCTGCAGTGGAAGCACAGAGTCCTAACCACTGTACTGCCAGGGAATTCCTATTTTTTGATCACCAAAATATGAGCAATTACATATGTTCATAGTTTAGAAACAACCTATCCACATATAAACCCTTTTCTAATTGTTAAAATCAATAAAAATAAAACATATCCCATTATATTTATTCCTATTTGAATTACAATTTTCTAATTTTTTACACTTTATATTCTCTCTTATATGAGAATCATTAAGGATCTGTGACCTTTCACAGACTCAACTTGTTCCAATTAACCATAATAATAACATTAATTATTACATTTAGTATTGATATTATTTTATGTACAAATTTTTCACAATTTGACGAGTAGGAATCCATTTAAGTTAGCAACTTTGTCTTTTCAGTACTGCCCTGATATTTGAAAACTATCCTTGCCTTTAATTCCTTTATGAAACCCCACTTAAATGATGCTAAAGATATCAAAAGGGCAAAAAGTCCACAAGAGAAAAGAAGGAGAAATGATGATGTTGACAAAATGTTTGAACTGGGAAGCAGAGGGGTAGAGTAATGCGGAGCCAAAAATAAGCCAGTTCATGCCTCCGAGCCCTGAAAAACAGGACTTAGAGACACATTATATTTTCAAGATGTCAGTGGGACTAACAGGCAGATTGATTGAAATTTTGCATTTGAAGACATTAGAGTCCTACATACCCTCATCAACGCACAGAGCAGCATTGCCATCCACCTAGTCTTAGACAACTGGCTGAAGATGTTTACTCTCTTAAACAAGAGGGAGCATGAACACAAACATTAGAGCTAAGGGAACTGTCTTGGAAATAAAAGGCTCAGTGAATGTTTATATCTTAATATGTGAGAATACTAGCCTCCTCTCCCTTTGCCCCTGGGAGAGAAACTTTCAATCCTCAGGCAGAGAATTAGGAGACTCCTCTCTGATGAAACTAGTCTGCCTAAGAGAAAAACTTACAATAACGGTCCCATAACTTTATAATAAACTCACTGCCCAACATCTTCATATCTGGTTAGTGCCTTTTTGTGTTTCATACTTTAACATGGGCAAATATTGACAGATCACCAGACTTTGGAGAAAGAGAAACAAATAAATAAGGCAAAAAAAGAAAAGTGGAGGATTCAGAGACGAAGAAGAAAACATAAAAAAATAATAATTTAATAATATCAAAGATAAGGGAAGATACTGCATTCCTGAAACAAGAATAGGAAGTCTTATAAAAGAAACACTCAGAAGTCCTGAGAGAGGTCTTTGAAATTTAAAAAAAGTGATATCAGAAATAAAACGTTAATAGAAGAGTTGAAAGATAAAGTTGGAAAAATCTCCTAGAAAATAGAACAAAAACCCAAAGAGGCTTTAAAAAATAAGGAAGAAAAGATTTTTAAAAGATTATCTGAACTAATGAAAGTTCAGAAAAAGCAGAAAAACAGGAGGGAGAAAATTATCAAAGGATAAAGAAAAGGATTTCCTAGAACTGCAGACTTTGAGCCACATTATCATGAGATTTCAAGGCACTAAGGATAAAGAGAACTTATAAGCTTCTAGTAAGAAAAAACTTAACAGTTTCTAATGTAAAAAAAATCATAGAAAAAGTATTAATTAAAATAACATCAGACATTTAATAGCAGCACTGGCAACTAGAAGGCAATGCAAAAATTCTTCCACAGTTCTGAGGGAGTGTTTTTATATTCTAGAATTCTCTTTCCATCCAGATTTACAATCAAGTACAAGGGTAGAAATAAAAAATTTTACAGATGGTAGAGATCTAAAATATGTACTACCTGCCACAGGCATCCTTTTTTGGGAAACTATTGGAGGATGTGCTCCACAAAAGCAAGGGGGAAATGGAACGAAGTTATACAAGAGAATAAAGGCACACATAGCATACTACATAGTTTGGCTGTCATATATACATTATTTTATGTTATTACATATACATTATTGAGATATGTATTCTATATATAATAACACTGAATATTGTGTTAACTGAAAATTTTATATATCTATCATAAGAAAGGGGTAGGGAAAGTGTGAATGGAGTAGAGAAAAGAGAGTTAAATCCTCAGCTCCTCTAGCAGGAAGTCTAAACTAACACTAAAAAAATCAAGAAATAGTCATGTTAGCATATTATTCAGAAATATGAAGGAAATTCTAAAAGGAAGGATGGAGAAAACCAAAATTGGTGATATCTTGGCATAAGAATCAGAGTTAGGAGTGGTATTGCTATTTTTCATTAAAAGTTCAGAAAAATTTACAACTTATTACCAATTTTAAAAATTATTTTAACAGTGAAAGGATAGAAAAAAGAACATCCTTAATCTCATGAAGGGTTTTTACTAAAGATATGTTAAACATTTTGCTATATTCTCATTAAAGTTAAACTATGTTAGCTCTGTCTTTCCCTTTCCTTTACATTATACTGGAGTTTACGTTCAATCATTAAATAAGAAAAAGAAATAATTGACATAGAGTTTGATAAGGAAGTGATAACCTCCTATCATTTATAAATCATGCTGTACTTATGTGCAGAAATACAGTAGAAACTCTAGGTAAATAATTGAAATAAATAATGGAGTGCATCTGTATTTCAGGATAAAATATCAGTATACTGAGGATTTTTCTGTCTCAGGGCCTTAATATTTTCTATTCCCTTAGCCAGGATGTCTTCCTCCAAGATATTTGAACAGCTTTCTTCCTCACCATATTCATGTTCTTTCCCCTTGTACCATTATTTTTATTCATAGCATTTATGAATAACCACTAATATAAGACATCTTTCCCCATTGGACTATAAGCTCATATATATGAGAAACTCTCAAATATTTGTATAAAACGTATAAGGATATTATTGTGGCATTATTTTAAATAGTATAAACTTGGAAATAGCTTAGTTGTCCATTCATGGGTTAACTAATAATTAAATCTTATAATGCTAATGTATTAGATTATTATTCAATGATTAGGTAACTGACATTACTCAACAGAGATCTCAAACCCATAATACTGAGTAGCAAATAGCATAGCATTATGTATGGTATGATACAAATGATGTAAATTTAAAATTATGTACACAGTCAGCCCAACAGAATGTATTTGTGGTAAAGGCTAACATCATGGACTGTATACATACTGTCCTCTGGTGAGGGGGAGGGAGGGGGCCTTAAGAAGAGAGTATGAAGGACTTCAACATTGTCTCTGATGTTTTAGTTCCTAAAGATGTTCTGAATCAAATATGAGTAAATGCCAATGTTTATTCACTTTGGATGGCATGTGCACAGGTGTTATATAGTATCCTTTATACCTTTTTGTTTGGCTTGGTTTTGGTTTGATTTACAGGGATTTTTGGTTTGTTTGTTTTTTGCCTTCAAAATTTAAAGGAAAAAGCAGAATAACAAAGACAGAACCCTATTCTCAAGAACAAGAGTAGAAAAAAATGGTACACAGGGCGAAGAAGATGGACATTATAAAGGAGAACTGGTTAAAACCAACAGAGACCTGGAGTAAGATACAAAAGTTCAAGAACCATTTCGAGACAATTTCTGCTACAATTACAACTCCCTTATAATAAGCAGAATCTTATCACTTTATCTCAATCCATCAAAACATGGCAGAATGGAATGCTCTGGACCCTTAGTTTTTAGGAATTGACCTTGAGATTCTGAACAGAGGGCACACTATAAAAAGTAAAATGCAATTATGAACTGTTTCATGGTTAAAAGCATGGGCTTTGTAGGCCCAAAGCCCACAGAATGAATCTAAGCTAGGCCCCTTCATGACTGAGCAATTTTGAGATGGCTTTTGCCCTCTCTAAACCTCCGTTTCATCATGTAATAATAATGTTAGTATTGGAGCTCATCATCATCCTTTTCTTTCATTATATGGGGATAATACTATTTTCCACTCTATAACATTGTTGTGAAAATTAAATTTGATCATGCTTCTAAAGCATTTAGCACAGTGCCTTGCTCTGTGGAAATAGCTCAATAATAGCAACTACTGTTATTACTTCACTGCATTTAGTGAAACCATGGTCCTTTCTTCTTTCACTATAGCATGTTTGGTTTTCATGTAATCTGAGGACATGACATTAAGCAGGCAATGTTATTGGAAATACATTTTGGTCATTTAAATATACCATTAATTTGTATATGCTCATTTGCACACATGTGTAAATAGTGGATAGGAATGCCTGCCCAGAATTCCTGTTCCTAGGAATATCTCTTCATAATCACAACTGTGCAATCAATCCACAAGATTACAGAAGGAGCTGCCATGTTGGAACAAGGTGGCCCACCCAGCAAGCTCCACCCCCTGGCCACAGCTGACTGGGTGATCAAAGCAGAATAAGGCAGAATGTGGAGAGGAGAGATGAATGAAGCAGAAACTGAGAACAGAGGACCCAAATCAGATTAGCTTTAAGTTCCTGGTCAATTCATATGTTAGGTTCAGTTGCAGTCTGATGTTTGAGTTCTATGTGAAACCCCAAATTCCTTACATTAACTCACGTTTTTACTTATTCAACTTGAGTTGAATTTCTGTTACTTACCACCCAAAAAGTTCTGGTTGATATAATGTGAATACAACACAAACAAATATAGTTACTTTCCCACTTACCTATGGCTGGCAAGCAGTAAAGAGATTTTATTCATCAGTCAGATTTGTAAAACTATATAATTTATTTGCAAAGCTCTATCATGCACACATATCATCAATTTAAAAATAATCACCACAAATCTGAAGATTGGGAGCTTTAGAAGATTCAGAAAATTAACCAACTGAGTAAGGCATATGTCTGCTGATCTTCACCTCACCCAACTCTGTTTATTTAGACATCATAAAAGCACTTATATAAAATAAGACAGATTTCTTCTAGATTGAAAAAAGGTAACAGAGAAATGACATGACTTGGCCTAAATACAGTTAAATAGAGACAGAATGCAAATGAATATATTTTGTGTGTGGAATAGATATGCTGCTAATTGCGTTCACTTGTTATCATAGAAATGACATGTTTTCAGCTTTAGTTATATGCCGCCACAGTTAATAATTGAAACACAAACACATGAAACAGTAATTTAGTGGCAGACTTTGTAATTACAAAAGTATAGTAAGGGTTTGTTTTGTAAACATATGTGAAACTCCTTTGTACGTGGTGCAATTAATGTGAACATAAAAATATAAGAAAACCTTACAGAAGAAATTCAGCCGTAGTCTAACTAAAGCAGTGGTCAAAATAAAGCCGTGTAAAGCTTCATGGAGCCAAAGGTTTTCAAAAGCTCTTTCTCAGGACATAAACTGGTTAAAGCTCTTAAAAATAGAATGTATGCTTTGAAATATACAAGTAATATTTATTTTAGAAATAAAGGCTATGATTCTATATTGTGAGCAGTCCTACAATTGTTTTTTAGTTTCTCTAATGGGTTGGCAATGGAAGATAGTGGCTAAGTCAGACCCTGTTTTTAAATTCTTGCTCTGCCATTAACTATTTGATCATGAGCAAGACCTTCATTGTCTATGAGCCTCTGTGGTTTCTTCATCTATAAAGTTGAGATTGGTGACTAGAAGGGTTCATTTAGATAATATATCTTTTAAAACCCAGTTACATTGGTTCCCACAAATATATTAGGTCCTTAATAAATAATAATTATGGGCCATAGATGTTTCTTCTGGATACCTATATTTGTAGGCTAGAGGAAATAGATTGTTTTGCATAACTAATTTATAATTGTAATATATTCTGGTACTACATCCAGATGATTTTCTTTGTCCTTGTGAATTCAAATAGTCAAGGGGCACAGGCTGTAAAATGTAACTCTACTAGGCTCCATGCTAAGCATTTTATAGACCATCTCATTGAATTTTCAAAACAACTGTACCAAATAAGCATTATCTTTCCCCATTTCATGACTAAAAACTAAGATTCAGAAACACTAGATATCTTAACCATGATTAAACATAGTAACTCATGAGGCTGGAACTTGAAACCAGGTAAGCCAAAACCCAAACAATTATAAAAAGTGATTCTTTCCTTTATATGCTAGCTTTAATCACTTCAATAGCTTGTTCATGTGCTAGATCTTTCAAAAACATAGATTTATTGTCATATAAAATAATATGGTCTGGAACAATGACATTTGCCCCAAAAATAATAATAAAAAAAGAAAAAAGAGATTCAGGGGAGTTATAGGAATTTGAATA
Source organism: Hyperoodon ampullatus (assembly GCF_949752795.1). NCBI lineage: Eukaryota > Metazoa > Chordata > Mammalia > Artiodactyla > Ziphiidae > Hyperoodon > Hyperoodon ampullatus. The sequence goes on along the minus strand of NC_136930.1, from coordinate 47,330,116 downwards.
CAAAAAAAAAAGGTAGAATTTAGTATTTGGGGTTGCCTCCTCTGTGGCCCAAAGAATATGACATCCAATTTCTAAACAACAAGCCTAAGTAAGCTCTACAGCTTCCCAGGTTTATAGTTAAGAACGTAGAGGATGGGATATAATTCCGGTAGGCCAGCAACTCACTGGTCTGCCCTCACAAATATTTAGACTCTTCACTGTTCCTGGTCCAGCCCTTTGATCCCCCCAAAAACAGCCTCAAAAACAACATGTAAATCAAGATAACCCCAGCCTGGGAACCATAAGTGGGTTATCTCATCATGAGAACACAGAGAAAAGGAAAACCATCAAGAGAGGAAGATGATTTTTCAGCTAATCCAAGTAAAGCACATTATTATTTTTTGACAGAGATGAATATTTAGTAAAGGAATATTTGGGGAACCTGTGAAAAACCCTTCATTTTCTTTGGTGAGCACATGCACATGTCTTAAGGCAAAAAGCACAGAAATCCCTATCTACAAGCTCTCCATTTCCGAACATGCTCAACAAAGAGTGCACTCAGATGGAACATCAGTTAGCTTTTTCTTTCATTGGGAATGTGCTTATTAACTGTTGTTCAAATAGTTTGTAGACATAACAGCCCTGGGAGTGAATGTGGCTTTGTATTTACAAGGTAGTCATTTGTTGTTATTTATAGTTCTTTTAATTTTCACCTTTTTACATTTAAATTTTCTTCCAAAGGTTATGATTAAAATAGGCACTACTTAAGAGAGGAAAAACTCCCTTTAATGTGGTTTTTTTTCACAAAGATTTTCAAGCTTCAGAAAGAATCTAGGGGTGCCCAATTTTTTCCTTTGTCAATTTTATGGACATTTATAATTTGTTTTCCAAGAAAAACAATCATGGTGTCATTATGCAAAACTACGACAGAGCCTCTTTTAGCAGAGGTCATCATTCTAAACAGATGTTCTTCCTTTCAACTGTTAGTTAAATGGCTCCAAAAAAGAGAAGTAATGGGAATTAACATGTATTTAAAATGTTAACAGTACAAGACTCTGCTGGCTAATAGATGTTCGTTTTCATATGTAATTCTCAAACTACTAATATCAGCATTATTATGGGTTGCTACATAGCAGAATGGTTAAGGGGATAACTTTACTGTTACACACATTTGGGCTTACACACATTTGGGCTTGCATCTGAACTTTATGATTTATCAGCTGTATAACCTTGAACAGATTACTTAAACTCTTTTTATCTCAAATTCATTTCCTTATTTTTAAACATATAGAAAATACTACTACACATGGCAAAAGCTTACTATAAAAATTAAATGATGGAATGTAGGCGGAGCTTAACACAGTGCCTAATATACTTACTATTACTACTTTTCACTTATCAGAGGGACAAAGTGAGGCATAAGACTCCACCCAGCAAGTAAGGAACAGTGTTATTTGAAACTCGGTCTTTTTTACCTCAAAAATTAATGCTTTTTGCGCTACACTGCAATAGGATAAGTGGTGACCAAATGCGATTTTGTGAAATATGATAGAGAAGAAAAATATTTTTCAGACTAGGGAGATGAAACTGGGTCTTTCTTCTAGAAATTACCATGCCAAGTGCACAATAGTCTCATCAAGATATTGTTACAAATACTAGGAATTTATTCATATAGTCATGTGTCTAAAAACAATTGAGTACCCCCCAAAAGACCCATACCACTGATGGAAATGCTCTCTGAAAGAAAGAGTCAAGGACAGAAAAAGCATTCCCCACGAGGGCCCCTGCAAAACACTCATCCCATTCTAATGGAGGAGAAAATAACTCATCCCTTATCAACTCAGTATCATTCATAGAAATGACTGATTGTAGTCAATACTCCTGCAATATGTCAACATGCCAAAAAGGATCTTAAAAACATCAATCTTAAAGGAGAAGCCAAATCTAGTAAAGAAGGTATTGTCCCTCATGATCTGTGCACAATCCATGTCAAAGTAACTATCATGTGTCTCCTCCTTCACCTCTTCTCAGCCATTATTAGGGCCAAAAAGCATGCAGCAAGGAAAACTACAAATAGACCATTGGGAATTAACAGAAGCATTTATGGAAAGCCTAATGTTGCCTATTTATTGGCCAAAGAAAAAGAAATCTTAATTTTTAGAATTGAAATACAGATATTTAGAAACCAATCAGGTTAGAAATCATCTGACTATTTTTCAAGATGAGAACTGGACCAGTCCCATCTTAGCTCGACCTTCAGTGTTCAATGTAGGTCCACACACACCAACAGCACCCTCTACTGTCCAGTAACACTGTGAAAAGAGCATTGGTCACATTTTCTGAAGAAACAAATCATTTAAAATTTTCAAATGAAAACCTTTCTGTCAAGCAATGAAAATTGATGATATATGTAGACAAATAGCAATGAAGCAGAACTGTTACCAGTTGGCAACTAACAATCCATTCCAAAGGGAGAGGTTTCAAAAAGAGGAGGAAAGTTAAGAGGGAGGGGAGATGTGGTAGCCAACCTCCAAGATTACCCACAACGATCCCTGTCTCCTGGTATTCACACCCTTGTGTCGTCTCCTCACACACTGTACCAGGTGGGTCTGTGTGATCCATATATTGGATTATAAATGACACTGGCTCCATTTTCTTTGTGACGTCCCTCTGTCATTTTCTCTCTCTCACACACACACACAAACACACACACACACGCACAAATACACAGATACACACACTCATCCTCCCCACCCCCTCATCACTTGCTCTGAGGAAAGCCATGTGTGGGCAGCCATATGGAGGATCCCACATGGTGAAGAGCTGAAGCCTCCTGCCAACAGCCACATGAATGAGCTGGGAAGGAAGCCCTCCAACCCCAGTCAAGCCTTCAGATGACTTCGGCCCCCATGGACCACTTAACTACAACCTCATAAGACACCCTGAGCCAGAAGTAAGAGGCTAAGACTCTCTCAGAAACTGTGTGAATTAATAAGCTGTTAAAGAGATCCTCCAAGCTGTTAAGATTGGGAATAATTTGTTACATAGCAACAATCAACTAATACAATAGAGGAAAGGTGGAAGAACAATATGAGGAAATATGGTATTAGGATAATCAAGTTAAGACTGGAGAACATGAGAATTATTTAAGTTTCCCCTCTCATTTTTGTGCTTTTTTTACTTGGGTTTTGTCAACCTCCATGCCCCCACATTATATATTCTAACCTAAATGACAATATTTGTACTGAATGCTTTCTGACATAGCATTTTATTACACTGGGACAAACAAATGTAAAGAATAATGATAAGAATGTTGCTTATCAGGGCTTACCTGGTGGCGCAGTGGTTGAGAGTCCGCCTGCCGATTCAGGGGACACAGGTTCGTGCCCCGGTCCGGGAGGATCTTACATGCCGCGGAGCGGCTGGGCCCGTGAGCCATGGCCGCTGAGCCTGTGCATCCAGAGCCTGTGCTCTGCAACGGGAGAGGCCACAACAGTGAGAGGCCCACGTACCGCAAAAAAAAAAAAAAAAAAAAGAATGTTGCTTATCACAGAGAAGAGATTTGAGAAGTGTGTGTGCATGTTTGCATATATACACATTTATATTCATACATATGCATATATGCAGGCATATGTGTGTTCTTCTCAAGTTTAGAAATGTAAAATAAAATTAATTTCACAACACAAAGCCTTACTGTGAATTGCTCCATAGAACCCTAACAAAATTTAATTGAGCCCAATCAAAATCCCTGCTTAAACATGTATTTCATCTCTGTGAAATGTAACTTTCTTAAATGATTTGAATGGGGGAAAATAAGAGATAATAATAAGGCAGTGTATATAGATGATCAGCTAGAGAGTCATCTTTCATTAAGGGTGAAAAGCCATGAGAACCCTGAGCTTGAAGTCCTCTGAGTCTTGGGCATCAAACCTCACTTAATTATTATCACTACAGTATTGGGGCTAACATTGTCCTCATGGTTCAAATGTTGACATTAAATAAAATAATTGTAAAGAGGCCATCTAAGTCAAGGGTCTATGAATTTTTATGAAGGAGAGGACAGTGAGGCTAAATTGTGGAAAACTAACAAGGAAAATGTAGATACTCCTTATACATCTGGAAGAAAATTTATTATCTATTGAGGAAAGAAAAAACCCCGCCCCTTTAATGGACTTTCTCTGGTACAAGAAACTTAAGGCTACTACTCTTTTCATCTCCTCATTGTGTGTTTGGTTTAGGGTTTCTGTGTTTGCTCAAACACCCAATGTCCTATGGTGAATATATAAGAAGTATAAGGCAAGTTTCTTTTACTCAAGGAAACCTTGATCTCATTTGGAAACAACACCTCCAGGAAGTAATCAGAGGACATACCAGATGGTGTATAATTTATTGCCTTAATTCAATAGAAAAGGAGGTCATTGTTAGATCAGAATCCTTGAAAAAGATAACTCAGGTAGCCTCTGAAAAATGAGTTGAACTTGGGAAAAGGAGAGAGAGGTTATTTCAGGTTAACATAGCTTCACACTACCTTACATTCCTGTCTTTGAGAGGCAAAGTTTCTGTGGAATCAAGATGCTCAAGTTGCTCCATCACTTTATAGAGAGGTATTAGAGCATCTTCTGAATTGTCAAGCATTGCAGTTGATGGCTCTTTACCCCATGGTTTTCCATCGTTCCTGCTTCATCTTTATTCCACTCTTTCACTGTTATTAATATTACTACTACTAATAATAGCACCCATCCCCATGTATTAATCACCTACAATATGATCTATATGTTCATTTCATTTAATTCTCCCAAATATCCTATGATGTAAGTTTTGTTATCCTCATTTCACAGATGAGAAAGCTGAGATACAAAATCATTAAATAACTTGCCCCAAGTTACACAGTTAGTAAGTTCACATTACTGTCTCATTCCATCATTCATGCCCCTCCCACTATGTTAAAACACCTCCTAGTCTTAAGATTTGTTTAACTAAGTTCACTCTCTTCCCATCTTCTGTTTCTGCGGAAGTGCTGCAGAACACAAACAAGCAAAAATACAGACTAGATATTAGAGAGGGTTTGAGCAGAGTGACAAACTCTTGCTCAAAACAGTCACAGTTGCTGGAATTAAAATGGCAGCCAGAATAGAAGCTGGTTAGAATGGAATAAAGGAGGGAACATATTTCCAGGTTTTAAGGTGGAGTTAGAAACAGACGTCAGCCTCAGATTTCCTCACAATTGGTAATTACAAGAGGGCAGTGCTGTCAGAACTGCCAGGGGCCAGAAGACCTTCACCTTCACCCATGGGGTCCTGGCTCTTCATAGGAGTGAACGTTGAAACAAGTCATTCTGTGTCAGACACCCTGCATCGTCAGGGATGTGAATGGGGCAGCCTTCCGTAATTGGGATTTCCTTAAAAATATTGAACATTTTTCACTATTAAACACTATCTTCAAAATCCTAGGGCAATGTTCCAAGAGCTTTGATTCACCCTGAAATGATTTGGTTCTCAGAATGTTTCAATTTCTGGATTTAGCAACTCTGAGCTGTGGTGCAGAAAAATATATTTTGAAAAATCCTTGAAGCTAAGGGCTCAGAAGAGCCAAGTAGCCAGCTAGAAATTGCAGAATATTTCATTTCATTTTCTGTTTCAGCATCAGGATTTCTGCATGATGGGTATCCAAACAAATATCGGACCAAAAAAAAGAAAAACCATTTTACAAATTAGATATCAGGATTCAACCTTTTTTTCGTACTTATCATTTTTAACAGAAAATGAAACTGCTGATGATGAGTGCTAATACCAATTCCTGTATGATCTATATGATCTGCATTCTCATTGTGCATATAAGCCACTCTGGAGCAGTCCCTGGCACATACCAAATGCTCCATAAATGTTAGTTGTCATTTTTATTATTAAAATAAGGAAATACTTTTATAATCTTTTCTTGCATCAAAGAAACATATATTTGGCTCTAAGAAATGAAGAAATCTGGTTTTGAAGAAATCTGATTTGTGGGACCAGTTTTTAGTTCTGCAGTTAACAAATTGGGTTGACCTTATTCACTGATAGAAATTCCTCTTTTCCACTTTGCAAGCAATTTATTATGATTGTGGTATTATCTCTAACGGTTACTAAAACAGCTCTCTTAAAAATTATCAAAAACTTAACTAATTGCAAAATCCAATATGCTATAGAATATAGTACTCAGTCATAGAATACAGGTATTAGAAAATGCCCCATTTGAGCTTCCCTCTCATTTCACTCACAAATACCACACCACTACCATCTGATTGGTCCAAAATCTCTATTGGTTTTGCCTCAATTCACTTTTTCCAATCTATCTCCTCCTTTCAATAATCACTTCCTCAGCCCTAGTTAGATATCTCATTATCTCTCACCCAAACAATTAAGGTTGTTGCCTAACCTATATCCAGGCTCTTTCCCTTTCAATACATCTTGAGTATTGCCACCAACATTATTTTCTGAAACAGGTCAAACCAATGTCACTCCGTTGCTGGAAAAGCTTCCTTTAGGTCTCTTCCACATGCTCCATAATGTCCAACTTGCTCAACCTATTATTTAAATTCCTTCACAACACAGCCTTTACTCACGTTTCTAGATTGAACTCTCCATCTACAGCAATTTTTCTTACTGTTCATGGAAACTGACCTTACTTGCTTATCTTTTTTTTGTTTGAATTTAATTTTATTTACTTTTTTATACAGCAGGTGCTTATTAGTAATCCATTTTATACACATCAGTGTATACATGTCAATCCCAATATCCCAATTCATCTCACCCCCACTCCCACCCCCCACCGCTTTCCCCCCTTGATGTCCATACGTTTGTTCTCTACATCTGTGTCTCAATTTCTGTCCTGCAAACTGGTTCATCTGTACCATTTTTCTAGGCTCCACATATATGTGTTAATATATGATATTTGTTTTTCTCTTTCTGACTTTCTTCACTCTGTATGACAGTCTCTAGATCCACCCATGTCTCTACGAATGACCCAATTTCGTTCCTTATTATGGCTGAATAATATTCCATTGTATAAATGTACCACATCTTCTTTATCCATTCATCTGTCGATGGGCATTTAGGTTGCTTCCATGACCTGGCTATTGTAAATAGTGCTGCAATGAACATTGGGATGCATGTGTCTTTTTGAATTATGGTTTTCTCTGGGTATATGCCCAGTAGTGAGATTGCTGGGTCATATGGTAATTCTATTTTTAGTTTTTTAAGGAACTTCCATACTGTTCTCCATAGTGTCTGTATCAATTTACATTCCCACCAACAGAGCAAGAGGGTTCCCTTTTCTCCACACCCTCTCCAGCATTTGTTGCTTGTAGATTTTCTGATGATGCCCATTCTAACAGGTGTGAGGTGATACCTCATTGTAGTTTAGATTTGCATTTCTCTAATAATTAGTGATGTTGAGCAGCTTTTCATGTGCTTCTTGGCCATCTGTATGTCTTCTTTGGAGAAATGTCTATTTAGGTCTTCTGCCCATTTTTGGATTGGGTTTTTTGTTTCTTTAATATTGAGCTGCATGAGCTGTTTATATATTTTGGAGATTAATCCTTTGTCCGTTGATGCATTTGCAAATATTTTCTCCCATTTTGAGGGTTGTCTTTTCATCTTGTTTATGGTTTCCTTTGCTGTGCAAAAGCTTTTAAGTTTCATTCGGTCCCATTTGTTTATTTGTGTTTTTATTTCCATTACTCTAGGAGGTGGATCAAAAAAGATCTTGCTGTGATTTATGTCAAAGAGTGTTCTTCATATGTTTTCCTCTAAGAGTTTTATAGTGTCCAGTCTTACATTTAGGTCTCGAATCCATTTTGAGTTTATTTTTGTGTGTGGTGTTATGGAGTGTTCTAATTTCATTCTTTTACATGTAGCTGTCCAGTTTTCCCAGCACCACTTATTGAGGAGACTGTCTTTTCTCCATTGTATATATTTGCCTCCTTTGTCATAGATTAGTTGACGATAGGTGCGTGGGTTTATCTCTGGGCTTTCTACCTTGTTCCATTGATCTATGTTTCTGTTTTTGTGCCAGTACTGTATTGTCTTGATTACTGTAGCTCTGTAGTATAGTCTGAAGTCAGGGAGTCTGATTCCTCCAGCTCCGTTTTCTTCCCTCAAGACTGCTTTGGCTATTCAGGGTCTTTTGTGTCTCCATATAAATTTTAAGAGTTTGTGTTCTAGTTCTGTAAAAAGTACCATTGGTAATTTGATAGGGATTGCATTGAATCTGTTGATTGCTTTGGGTAGTATAGTCATTTTCACAATATTGATTCTTCCAACCCAAGAACATGTATACCTCTCCATCTATTGGTATCATCTTTAATTTCTTTCATCAGTGTCTTATAGTTTTCTGCATACAGGTCTTTTGTCTCCCTAGGTAGGTTTATTCCTAGGTATTTTATTCTTTTTGTTGCAGTAGTAAATGGGAGTGTTTCCTTAATTTCTTTTTCAGATTTTTCATCATTAGTGTATAGGAATGCAAGAGATTTCTGTGCATTAATTTTGTATCCTGCAACTTTACCAAATTCATTGGTTAGTTCTAGTAGTTTTCTGGTGGCATCTTTAGGATTCTCTGTGTATAGTATCATGTCACCTGCAAACAGTGACAGTTTACTTCTTCTTTTCCAATTTATATTCCTTTTATTTCTTTTTCCTCTCTGATTTCCGTGGCTAGGACTTCCAAAACTATGTTGAGTAATAGTAGTGAGAGTGGACATCCTTGTCTTGTTCCTGATCTTAGAGGAAGTGCTTTCAGTTTTTCACCATTGAAAATGATGTTTGCTATGGGTTTGTCGTATATGGCCTTTATTATGTTGAGGTAGGTTCCCTTTGTGCCCCCTTTCTGGAGAGTTTTTATCATAAATGGGTGTTGAATTTTGTCAAAAGCTTTTTCTGCATCTATTGAGATGATTATATGGTTTTTCTTCTTCAATTTGTTAATATGGTGTATCACATTGATTGATTTGCATATAATGAAGAATCCTTGCATCCCTGGGATAAATCCCATTTGATCATGGTGTGTGATCCTTTTAATGTGCTGTGGATTCTGTTTGCTAGTATTTTGTTGAGGATTTTTGCATCTATATTCATCAGCGATATTGGTCTGTAATTTTCTTTTTTTGTAGTATTTTTGTCTGGTTTTGGTATCAGGCTTACTTGCTTATCTTAACATCTAGGTGGTTGGTTGGTTGGTTGGTTGGTTGGTTATTTGGTTGCTTGGTTGGTTGGTTGGTTTTAATCTGTTAGGAAAGACTTGCCCTCTCTTCCCAATTCCCCTCCACCTTTTCAGTGTGTGTTAGTTTCAATTCCAACCCTTTCTCTTTCAAGACATCTTCCCAAATTTTCTCTATCTCTTTCTCCCTCCCTCCCTCCCCCCTCCCTCCCTCATTTTCTCTCTTGCTCTCTCCCTTTCCTCCCATAGCACTTCATTTATTCCTACAATATCTTACTTCTAAGAATAATGTTAAATATGCTTGTATCTGGGATCACATTAGGATTCCTAGAAGGGAAGAACCACAGTGCATTCCTTTCATAGCACTCAGTGTTGTATCTAGAACTGCCTATGAGTTCACAGAGTAGATACTTCATAATGCTTAATGAATGGAAATAACCTTATACTACTGTAGTTGAAGGTCAAAAATTACTCTGTAATGCAGATCTCCAGTACCACAGTTAAGTTTCATTGCATCTGGTAACCTGTTTGTCATCTCTTCATTGCTTGAATTCCCAGCAGTGAGCACAAAACTTGCCAAATAATAGACTTTTAAATGACTGTTGAATAAATGACTAGTGGAATGGATAAACAAATGAATAACTAAAGTGGAAAGCTAAGATGAATCATCGAATAATTTTAAGTAAACATGAATTGTCTCACTTGCACAGTTGAATGTACCTCCTGAATCAGGATCCAATAATTTTCCCAAAAAGTCTAATTAAGAAACTGATGCTAAAAGGAGTACTCAGAGAGGTTGTCTGTGCTGGTAATCACACTGGAAAATCCTGAATGTCAATTGGCAACTCAACAAATGAAGCAATGAGGTGTATTGAGGTCTTTCCTAGGTGGTTGATGCGTGGGTCTCTCAGGAAACAAAGGACTGTGTCAGGGGGCCAGTTTCAGAAACCAATATTTGGCATCACTTTGTTGAAGTAAGAAGAAGCTCATCCAGCTGTTGTCATGAGAAAGAAGACCTATGAGAATAAGTCAAGAGCAAGAATAGAGTATGCAGCCGTATCAATGCACCATATATACACCTTCTGGCATCCTTCCCCAAAGCACCTAGTGTACTGTTCAGCACAGAGAGAGATAAAAAATGCTGTTGATTATTTGCCTAGCCCAGTTCTATGTGGCCAAGAAAGGTGGGTAGCCTTTGGAAGGGATTCAAAAATGTCATTCACTGCCTGAAATTGTAGGGCTGATTCCCTTGAGAAACACAGATGATCAGTCCACAGTTGCCCATATTTTACCATGGGGAAGGTATGAATCACTTCCCACATTTCTTTCATTTCTTCCCATTTACTAAAGCCATTTCAGTCCACACAAATGCTTAAGATTTGGAAGATTAGCAGATATTTCAGAAAGTTACTCCCTTGCTAATATTCACTTTGGATGTAACTTTGGCATGACAGATTTGAGATGGAAAAAAATTAAGAAAATCATCAAAAAGACATATCAGCACGGCATGAATGAAAAAAAGAAGGTGAACTATTATTAGGGAAACAAACATTTTTGCATCATTCTTTTGCACACACAGTCTCTAGTATAATAAATCATGTAGCTCCCTAAATTAATATTTTATTCTCCCTCATTTTTCAACTACTTGAAAGTAGTATATGCATGGGTTGGTGCCATGCCTAAGAGTGAGTAGTTAAATGAACTTTCTCTAATTCCTCACCATTCTATATTCCAAGCAACATTTTACTTAATTTTGTCCTGACAGTAAAGAGTTTGTTTCCTACTCTTTCCTCCTTTTTCTTGCCATTTTAAAACAGAGCTGCAGCTAAAGTGAGAGGATGATAATAGTCCTGCCAAATAGCAATACTGCACATGGTCAAGGTCACAGTCATGAATAAATCTTCGACTTAACATGCTCACTATTAATATTTATTGATGATGAATAAAGTCAATGAGGTGAGCTATAAATGCCCCATCATATCCAGCAACTCTATAGACAGATTCCAAAAAAACCTATCATTTCTTCCTGGGATGTTTCCTTCTTTCTTTATCCTTTCCCATGGCTGTTTCCTGGAAAGATTTTTTCCTTTCCTCAAATCAAAATTTCATCTTTTAGAAATCAAGCAACAGAAGAACTGAGAAGTATTTTAATTTTGATCTGCCCAATTTTATATCCAGGTGAGATATGCTCAACTACAGAATCTTGAGACCCTTTGCCTCTCTAAATGAGATGCTAATTTAGATTACATCTCCAGGGATTTTTCTTTTCTGCTGTCATATTACCAAGACAGATGGTCACTCTAGCAACAAGGGCATAATCACCCGAGAAGAAAGATCAATGTGATCCAGAGACATTTGGGGAAACTTCATGCTGCATGAAAGAAATAGGATTTGAGCTAGCTCTGAAAGATAAAATTGGGAGTAACAGGATTTGGTGGTTCAGGTAAGCGTCCAGACATGGTGAGGCTGGGTTTTCCAGTGTAGTTTAAGATGGACAGATATGGGAAAATGCCAGACAGGACAGAAAGAGCACAAAGATAAAACAACAGGGATAGCAAAATACATTTCACATTTTCTGTCAACTCAAATCAGTTGAAATAGCTGCCAAGAGCCAATATCTGGTCTCAGTTATGAGCTGTGTGCTGTAATCATTTAGCAACGTCAGCCATGAGTATGGGAAGGGAGCACAGCAATCCAACTACCACTTACAATATTTGTCATCCATATTGGATGGCTTTATTGAGGTAACCAGTCTTTAATACCTTGGTAAGAATAATCTTAAAAAAAATTAAACTTGATTTCATGTAAGACATTTGTTGATTTTATTTGATTATTTAAGGCAAGAATTAGTCAAAGGTATACTTTTCATGGATAAGAAAGAACACCTTAACAATAGCCTATACAAAATGACCCACATCATACTAGAAAAGTTAAAGTCTCTTGCAGAACATTCCTAAAAAAAGATGAAAAAGTTGTTGGGAGAGAGGGCACAGACTAGCATACTATGTTAAAATATTAATGTTGATAAACATTCATTTATTTAGATTTAATATAAAGCATAGAAAATAGATTGTAGAAATAGGAAGGAAGCTGTGCCCCTAAGGTAAAATGCAGTTTTATAGTTATGAAACTTTAATTTGACTGCTTTCCCAATAATTGCTCATATTTGTAGCAGCAGCATGCCGGCAAGATAACGGTCAATCAAATGGACATCACCCTGTAAATGCTCTTTAAAAGCCTGTGCTGTGTTTCCTGGTGGGAGAATGGCAATGCTTCCAATTGTTAAAAGATGCCCGGCTGAAAAGCAGAATAAGAAATTGGACAGTAGGAAATCTTTATATATTGCCATTTCCCTCCCTCTCTCAAATTAAATTCCTGTTGGGAGCTGGAACTATTTTTTTTCTTCCTGAAAATAGAAATCTGTCACATCAGAAACCAAACCTTGAGCATAGAATGTGTGAGGTTCTCTTTTTAAAATTCTGTTTGTGATCAAGAAAAATTAGGATATGTTACGAATATGGGCTGGGCAAATATTTCTTTCATAGGTGAGTAAAGGACGGCAGTAGGTCCCTCAATGTATGAAAAATTTCCCTGGATCCTGTTTGAAGAACAGCAGGAGAAAGCTTCCTCTCTGTCTCTGTCGCCCTCTGAGCCTCCTCTAATTCCTCTCTTCCTTTTGTTCTCTTCCTCGTTCCCTATTTCCCACACTCTTCATGACCGTTGAGAAAACGCCATTAATAACTGGTACAAAGAATCGTGCTCGGTGCATGGAGATAAACTGGGGATGACAAAATATCAACTTCCTGCTGCTCAATTGAAAGCCCTATCTGTACAACTGGTAATTACTTTTAATTTAATTAGGACTCCTGGTATTGTTTCTATCTCATAGATTACATTATAACGTGTAATGTGTTAAAGCAACAAGACAAATTGAGGCGAGAAAACACAGAAAATATTACCTTTTTGTCTATAGATAATACCACAGTTTAACTCTTCAAAAAGCCCTCAAGTAGCTTTACTATGGGCTAATTATTATTTTCCATATTCTTTTGGCTTAAGTAAGCAAAAATCTTATATAATCTAATGAAAAACTACATCTTGTGGCTCTTTGAAAAGAATTTTTTGAACTCTACACTTTCTCCTTTCCTTTCTCAGGCAGAACAAATAAATGATTTATGCTGTTGCTTGCTAAAACAAGACTCATATGACTGGAAAGAACAATACTTGGTGCTAGAGGGAGAACATGACATTGACTCTTAAATGTCGGGGTGTGAGAGTGGCTTTGGAAAGGCACCGTTTTTAGGCAGAAACACACTGCTGTGAAAAAGACAAGGAAGCCCAGCTGAGATCTTTGCTGACTCAAAGGAATATGAGGGATCCATTTCTTTGTGAAAGACATACATTCTGAGTTCTATATGGAATTCGCAAATCGTGAACTACTAAATGACTTCACATGACCATCTAAATAGTTAAATTGTATAATAAGGAGTGTTGATTAGGACTCTGAATATCTCTCTTTTCAAATTGCTAAACTACAGAACAGGTAGTGAAATGAGGTGAGAGAGAGACAGACAGACAGACAGAAACACAGAGATACAGAGCAACAGAGAGAAAATATAGAGGCACAAATACAAGGAGACAGATGCCTCCGTTGAAAGAAGATTCCCCACACTGAGCCTTCAATTGCTGTCCACTTAAATGAAAAAATCTGAGTGAATGGCAAGGTAAAATATGATTGTAAACTTCTCTAATAATATTTCATCTTTTCATCTTGTAAATTAGAGGTGGAGACTTACTAGCGTAGGTAGATTTACTGGCTTAACAAAAACTTACCCGCAAATTTCATAGCACACAGAAAAAAAAAAAGACCTCCCCATCAAAAGACTGCCCTTTTCTAAAATTAGAGGTACATGTTCACAGATAATTTTAGAACCCAAAGACCTTAAATATCATCTGTACAATAACCCCACTTTATATATGGCAAAACAAAATTCTCTGAACGGAAATTAGAATATATATCCCAGCAAGGCAGAGCAATCCCGAGGACCAAATTCTCATTTTCAATCCAGAGGTTTTTTTCCCTACACAACATTGTCAACTACAGTTCAAACTAGTGAACTTCAGAGGCTTAACAAAAGTTACACAAAATTAAATAATACCTATTTTTAGTCCAAAATTTCCTGTCATTCCAAGAGATAAAAGCACTTAAGTTCACCTGGACGGCTGAGCTGATTATCATAGTGTGTCGGTGTCTAGAACAGTTCCTCTCTGGCAACCTTATATCCGCAGTCTGGTATAAAGGTAGAGCTGTTGCCTTATTTGCAGCCCAAGAAAATAGCACTGGTAGCCAGTTCCTGAAAGACAGAAGACTTTTGGAGAAATGGCAGTGTTCTCTTGCGAAAATAGCAAACCATCATCTGGGTAAATTCAGGAAAGCTTATGAATTCTGCCAAAGTGAAATTGTGCAGTGCTGTGGCAAGTCAGTACTGTGTTGGGATAGAGATCTAGATAAAGGTCAATTTAGATTTAAAGAAGATATAGAGAGTGGTAGGTGTTCAGAATAGGAAACAATTCCTTAGGCAAGCTATGACTTTTCTTTCTTCAAACATTCACATAATTCTTGTTAAATAGACAACTGTAAAATGGTATCTTCGAAAGTATAATAATATTTTCAAATAAAGACACATAGCTATACACATACTTCTGGGTAAAGTTACGTACCATTTTACAAAGAGGTAGGATGGGAAGTGGGAGGAAAGGTAATGGATAGGAGTGGGGTTGAGGCTGAGTCATATTATGGATAAATATCGCTTTCGATGTGTAGCATAGTATATTGATGCCCTACAGATCTGGGGATAAAATAAATACAGTGCCTGTCCCCATGGAGCAAACAGTCAGGCAGCAAAGTTGAGTAAGTAATGCTGGGCAGGGGTGAGGGGAGCAAGGGGACAATTATTAATTTAAAAAACTGTTACCATAGCTGAGAAAGGAGAGTCTCATAGAACACGGTTCTAATAAAATCCCACAAAGCTTTATGGAATTAGAACATAATATTGAAATACATCCTAATTTCTTCCTGTGAGATTGTGTACAAGTCATGCTAAGAATGAAAATGAAACTCTTGTAAGTTTCTTGCTAGTAGTTGGGAATTCACTGAGGTTTTCACCTCTCATGCACTAGCAAAAGAGAGAAATAAGATTTCCTGCCAAGAAATCAAGAATGATATCAACTGTGGAGCAAAGCAGAGATGTGTAAAGTCACACCAAGGAGAAAAAGTGATTCTCAAGTCAGCAAGACTGGACTGTATCCTGCTTCAGTAAACAAAACTATCTGAAAAATAAAATAGCAAATAATAAAGGTTCAGTCAGCAAAGAACACATACAAAAGGAGAATCATAGAGCAAACACTGGCTGTGCCTATTTAAGCACTGTCCAAAAGAAAGGGGGTTTGGGATGTCAGTGTGGCCTTGCCAAATGGGATGGAAGGCCATCTCGAGCATGAGGATGAATGCATGGAGTTAAAAATCAAAAGATTCAGCAGATTTCAGGTCCCATTAGCAGTAAACTTCTTACCCTAAAATGGATGCATCAGAATGTCTTTTCTTGATTTTTTTAAAGTTCAGTTTATCTAACACTGCATCTTCTTCATCTTATTTTTCTATCCTAAGTTACCTTCTGATATACATTAGATCTGTCTGGAGGGATAAAATATCCTGATATACCAAATCAAGTTTTCCCATTTGTGTGACAATTTTATTTTTTCCATTCTCTATTTGGTCCTTATTGATCTGCTTTCTGTATGTGTCTAGGAACTGTAGGAAAGCAGGACCTATGATGGGAAAATGTGGAAGGGGAATGACAGTTTGATCTGCTAAAAGTTGTATTTGGTGGCAGTAGCCCAATCTTGCCCATATATCTTCACAATAATTTATATTGCTCAAGAACCTACCGTGGCTCCCTATCACCTATCATAGATGATTAGAATCTTAGTGCTGAAAAACATTTGTAATCCTCTAGCAGGAACACACCACTCTATGGAGAAAGAAAATGAGGCATAGAGAAGTTAAATCCCTTGCCTATAACAAAACTCTGCTCAGTCTAGAAATACAGATCAGTGTTCTTTCAGCACCAGGTACTGCTGCCTCCAAAGCCTGTTTTCTTGAGAAGAACCTGAGCCACAGGTGTAGCAGATGGGAGGGTCCTAGAGAGGAGTCTTTGTGTGAGATTGTAGAGGTTCACTTTGACCCTGGCTTCCAAGTCAGAAGAAAGCATTGACCTTTTCTTCAGCAAACCAAAGATGCCTCTTTCTTGGGATATGTCCAGTCCAAGAAGAGTCCCCTCTGAATTCAGCCCCTCACTACAATCTGGATCAGTCAACCCCAGAGACTGAGTTGGAACTTGACTAAGGAACCCTTACTCTGAACCAGGCAGGTGAAGCCTGACATCTGAATATGACCAGTGGATTGCAGAGACAGGGACTGATGGAGACATATTTTGAGAGAAGCTCAGCATCTATATGGAAAAAATTAGGATTTGGAGCAAAAAATTAATCTCCTGTGGCTTCAAGTGGATATTATAATAAACATGCTACCTGGAACCACTGCCAACTCCCACTTAATGGAGAAGGAATAGGATGAACTCAAAAGTATCACTTATAAGAAAAAATAAAGGATGCTAAGGAGATTTACTAGAAGGGTGAGATGAAATCCACCAACCAAAGGAGGAGGATGTGGCTGAGGCTTTTAGACTAACTTAATAGATTGGTCTTGGGAGGGAGTATCATATAATAGAGCCATAGTGCATGGCTATTCATGGATTGGCTTTAGGAAGATGACACACTCTAATGAAAACCAAATTTTCAAGCCAGAGGAATATTCAGGAATATATGTAGATTTACCACAAAAGGACAGTAATCTGTATGCAGGACTTCGGGAGTGTCTGTAGGTGATGTTAAACCTTTCAGTTTTGTCTGCACATATACACTGAAATGCATATGTCCCAGATTCACTCTTCACTGGATGGATACTATGGAGAAAAAACGGCTGGCATTCCCTGTTACAAGGAATGACTTATTGCGTTACGTTGATGCTTCATTGTGGCACATCTAAAGAGGGTTTTAGTGAGGAATGTGGAATCCCTAGCATTGCTGGGCCTCTGCGCCTCAGGCCACTCTCTTCTGCCTTCAAAGAATACTCACTCCCCAAATCCACAGCTTCTTCCTCGGACCTCAACTTCTTAGCAGCAAACAACAACTTTCCTGGTAATCTTTATTCTTTATCTGCTATTCACTGGTCTATATTATTTCTTCTCTTTTTTTTTATTTAATGTAGTTAAATGAAGAAATAAGTCACCTTTACCATTGAATCAGTATCACCATGTTAAATCCAAATTATCTTACTAAGACATCAGTCTCAAATTCAAGAGTGTCTATAGTTATCTCACTACTTGAATCATGTTTATTTTCTATTCCTCTAACCTATCTCATTACCTTCTGAAAAAGCTGTGATCATAAGAAATGGCCTTTTTTTCTCTTTCCACCACAATACCAAAACCACTTCTACTGAGAGTGGCCTTCTTATGTGTAGGTGGTGCTCCAGTTCACCAGAGTATCCAGATCTCTAATGAATTACACCCTATTTGCTTCTCTCATTTGTGTTACTAGCCAGGCCTTGGGGACATTTGAGTTTGTGGTCCTTGGTCTCTTAGAGCAATGATTTTTCAAGCTGGGCTCCTTGGAAAGTTTATTTGATAGACAAAAATTCGTCACCTTTACTATAAAAAAAAATGACTCAAAATGATTGTCTTGCTCAAAACTGTCTCATATGAAGGGAAAGAAGGTTGTTTCTGTTTTAAAAGCTCTATATCCTTCAATATCCTTCAGGAAATCATCCTATTCTATTTAGGTTAGCAAGGGCAAATAATAACGATAATGAAGCTAATGATAATAAAACAACAGTAATTAACAGCTGCTCATCACGTATTTTATGCAAGATCCTGTTCTATGTGTCTTTCTTAACTTGTTTAATCCTCATGAGACTCACATGAAGTAGAAACTATAATTGTCCACATATTAAAGATGAAGAAACTATACATAAGGTACTGCAATTAAATGGGCACTAGCCCATCCTCAAATCAATCAATGTGATACACCACATTAACAAAACAAAGGATAAAAATCATATAATCATTTCAATAAATGCAGAAAAAGCATCTGACAAAATTCAACATCCATTTATAATAAAACTCACAACAAACTGGGTATAGAGAGAACATACCTTAACATAACAAAGGCCATATATGACACGTTCACAGCTAACATCATACTCAGTGGTGAAAAGCTGAAAGCTTTTCCTCTAAGATCAGGAACAAGACAAGGATGCCCTCTTGCCACTTTTATTCAACATAGTGTTGGAAGTCCTAGACAGAGCTATTAAGGAAGAAAAAGAAATAAAAACATCCAAATTGGAAAGGAAGAAGTAAACCTGTCACTATTTATGGATGACATGATTTTATTTACAGAAAATCCTTAAAACTCCACCAAGAAGCTGTTAGAACTAATAAATAAATTTATTAAATTTCAGGGTCCAAAATCAATATACAAAAATTGGTTGCATTTATTTTTTACCATTTTTTAAATTGAGGTATAGGTAATTTACAACACTGAATTAGTTTCAGGTGTATAGCAAAGTGATTCAGTTATATATGTATATATGTGTATATATAGAGAGATATATATAAAACTTTTTCAGATTATTTTCCATTATAAGTTATTATAAGATATTGAATATAGTTCCCTGTGCTATAGAGTAGGTCCTTGTTTATCTATCTTATATATAGTAGTGTGAAGTTGGTTGCATTCCTATACACTAAAAAAAACCTATCAAAAAGAAAAATTAAGAAAACAATCCCATTTACAATTGCATCAGAAAAAGTAAATACCTAGGATTAAGTTTAACCAAGAAGGTGAAAGATCTGTACAGTGAAAACTATAAGACATTGATGAACAAAACTGAAAAAGACATAAAATAAATGGGAAAATATTCCATTCTCATAGATCTAAAGAATTAATATTGTTAAAATGCCCATACTATCCAAAGCAATCTAAAAATTCAATGCAATCTCTTCAAAATTTCAATAGCACTTTTCACAGAAATAGAAAAAACAATCCTAAAAATTTTGTGGAACCACAAAAGACGCCAAATAGTCAAAGCAATCTTGAGAAAGAATCTTGAGAAAAAAGAATACAAAGCTAGAGTAATCAAAACAACATGGTACTGGCATAAAAACAGACACATAGATCAATGAAACAGAAGAGAGAGGCCAGAAATAAATCCATATATGGCCAATTAATTTACTACAAAGTAGGCAAGAATATACAATGGAGAAAGAACAATCTTTTCAATAAATGGTGTTGGGAAAACTGGACAGCCACATGCAAAGGAGTGAAACTAGACCACTATCTTACACCATACACAAAAATTAACTTAATATGGCTTAAGGACTTGAATGTAAGACCTGAAATTATAAAATTCCTAGAAGAAAACCTAGGTGTTAAGCTACTTGACATTGGTCTTGGTGATGATTTTTTTAATCTGACTCCAAAAACAAAGGCAAAAAAAAGCAAATATAAACAAGTGGGACTACATCAAAATAAAAAACTTTGAGACAGCAAAGGAAACCATCAACACAATGAAAATGCAACCTACTAAATGGGACAAAATATTTGCCAATCATATATCTGATGAGGGGCTAATATCCAAAATATATAAAGAACTCAGACAACTGAACAGCAAAAAAATAATCTCATTAAAAATGGGCAGAGGATCTGAGTAGACAATTTTCCAAAGACATGCAGATGGCCAACAGGCACATGAAAAATGCTCAACATCACTAGTCATCAGGGAAATGCAAATCAAAATCACAGTGAGATATCACTTCACACCTGTTAGAATTGGCTATTATCAAAAAGACAACAAATAACAAGTGTTGGCAAGGGTGTGGAGAAAAGAGAACCCTCATGCACTGTTGGTGAGAATGTAAATTTGTATTGTCACTATGGCATGGAGGTTTCTCAAAAAATTAAAAATAGAACTACCATATGATCCAGCATTTCCACTTCTGGATATTTTTGAAAGAAAATGAAAACACTAATTTGTAAATATATGTGCACCCTAATGTCCATTGCGGCAACATTTACAATAACCAAGATGTGGAACCAACCTAAGTGTCCATCCATGGGTGAATGGTTAAAGAAGATGTGGTATATATAAATACATTGGAATACTACTTAACCATAAAAATGAAATCTTAACCATTTGTGACAACTTGGATGGATCTTGAGGGTATCATGCTAAGCGAAATAAATCAGAGAAAGACAAATACCTAATGATTTAACTTATGTGTGGAATCTAAAAAAACAAAATGAATGAACTAAACAAAATCTTGCTTGTTGCCTTTATCTTTGTTTTGTAGACACTGTACTCTACAGCTAGATCTGTCTTTCAGTACTACAAAGGAGAGACCAATTCTTGAAGCCGGTCCCTATATTTGTCACTTCATAAATTTAAAGGATCACTCTCCATCCTATCCTTATGATTAACAAGGAGTATTTATTTCTGCCCAGGAGAGATAGTCCTGGGAAAGGAACAAGCCCTTGGGGCCAGAGAGAGCAAAAGCAGCAGAAGAGGGTGACAAACAGCCTATTTCACAATTTTCCAGAACTCCTTGAGAATCTTGCCTTATTCATCTCTATATGTGCTTAAAATAATGCCTCATGAATGTTTTGTACCCAATAATTTTTTAATTTATTTTTTAAAATTTATTCTACTTATTTATTTTTGGCTGTGTTGGGTCTTTGTTGCTGCATGAAGGCTTTCTCTAGTTGTGGTGAGTGGGGGCTAGTCTTCATTGTGGTGTGCAGGCTTCTCATTGTGGTGGCTTCTCTTGTTGTGGATCACAGGCTCCTGGTGCACGGGCTTCAGTAATTGTGGCTCACGGGCTCTAGAGTGCAGGCTCAGTAGTTGTGGCGCGTGGGTTTAATTGCTCCGCGGCACGTGAGATCTTCCCGGACCAGGGCTCAAACCTGTGTCCCCTGCACTGACAGGCAGGTTGTTAACCGCTGTGCCACCAGGGAAGCCCTATACTCGATAATTTAAAAAATAAAATAAAATTGGCCACTAGCATCATCTTCTTATATGAAGGAGAACGTATTTTCTTCCAAAGAGAATTTTATACTATTTATCCTCTTTTTTAAAAAATACATTTCAATTTGGTAACTTGGAAAAATGCAAAGTATCTTAGAGTCTTTTGATTATTTGCTTTCAGTGAAAATGAAACGTAAACAAAACAAAACCAAAGGGGGAAGTGACCTTTAAATCATATGGAAAATAACATATTTTTCTTTTATTCTTTCAATACAAAGATGAATAGAGCATTATTCCTGTCCTTCAGAAACATACAGTCTAATAATGAAGGGGGAAAAAAGATTAAAAGCAGCTATCAAATTAAATATTTTGTACCTTAATTGAGTTGCCCATCATTTCTCACCTGCCAAATAGGAATAATGAGAACTGTTTTACTGAGTGGTTGCCAGGGTTAAGGAAAATTACAGATTTGAAAATGCATGTGTCTGGCACATAGTAGGTACTCAGAAAATGAGTTTTAAATACACTTGTAAGGGTCAAGTGTTTACTACAATGTGATTTACCAGGGGCAATGCTAGAAGTTAAAAAAGAAATAGGTGTATTTCTAAGTATATTTTAGAAATTTAACTGGGAAGCTTCCCTTGAATATTCGTTTTGTCACTGTTTATTATAGCTTTCACTAGTCATGAAGTAGTCATGAGATTAGAAATGCACTGCCTTGTCTTAGTTCTCTGGAACAAGTTTCATAAATGTAGAGACATATTACTTGGATAATTCTGCTACATCACATTTCTATAAGTACATTTATAAAACTTAATTAGGAACAATATACACAGTTTGGCAGGTAGTTACTGAAACAGCTCTATAGTTTTGTGAAATAGATTTGGTACATAAATAATGTAATCATTTAATGGGTCAATTTCAATTACACTTTTCTACTAGGCACCCTGGAAATAGATTTCTTTAACATAGGAACGTTAGTCTTTTCCATATTCCTACATATATTTCAGTTCCATGGATGGAACTGAAACTAAATTTAATAAATCTTTTCTTCATTTTCAGCCAAATGCCCTCCGTTTGATGGATATTAATGACAAAGCAGCTTATAACTCTCACAAATGTTAAAAACTTAGGCCAAAATACTTTGTTGCATGTTCACAATATCTTGAAAGGACTTTGAGATCCTTTAGAATACAGTTTGGAAGATGAATCAACCGCCAACCTATTAAATATTGTGATAACATTTCTCAAAGGAAGACCACATAAGCCCTTCAGTGTTACTCATACCGATTTATGAAATGAGAGCCGCATATGCAATGGCAGGCAGTTTTCATTCTTTTCCAGTGTTCACCCATTTGGTGCTGTGGATGTGGCAGAGTATTCATAATGGATAAGTGTACAATGGCACATGGGGGTCTCAAGTAAAGGAACAATGACAGGAACAATGACAGCTCTAAAAAAGAGAGAGGTTTTATTTTTTCCATTCAATTTCAACTTTTTCAAAACCAAGACATTCTTTCTTTCCTGCCGTTTGGGGTGGGCCTTTGGGTACAAGTGTAATAGCTTAAAAACCAGCTACTTCCTAGGCTAAATACGTGCAGCTTATATAAATTCCACCAAGGGGCCATGTTCCCAGTCGCCTTTTTTTCCGAAAACACAGGGAAAGATGCATTACTCAAGGTTTCACGTTTAACAAAAGAAAAGAAAAAAATTGTTTACTTTGGCTTTTCTTTTTCTTTTTCATCTTTATGAATGTGTGTGTAAGAGAAAGAAAGACTGTTTTTCCTCTTAGTCACACTCTGCCATTGGAGGTAAATGTTCATGAAAAGAGGCTTGGTCCAACCCCAGGAAATCACTTG
The DNA here is from genome assembly GCF_949752795.1 of Hyperoodon ampullatus. Taxonomy (NCBI): domain Eukaryota; kingdom Metazoa; phylum Chordata; class Mammalia; order Artiodactyla; family Ziphiidae; genus Hyperoodon; species Hyperoodon ampullatus. The sequence continues at coordinate 47,306,944 of NC_136930.1, read as the reverse complement.
GGGGTAATTACCACTTGGCACTAGAGCGACATTTAACAAGCTTGCCTTTTTCTACTGAGAGATGAAATAGTCAAGCATGGCTTTCATTGAATGCCAAACTGGACTTTCCTTATTCAGGCAGGTTTTTACATTGCTCTTGGTTCAGATTAGTTGGAGTGGCAATTCAGAAGTTAAGAAAGTAGACTTGGTAATTTAACAGAGTAGAGAATATTAATTCAACAATCCCAAACTGTTACTTTGCGTACTGGCTGTACTTGCCATTATATGGGAATGCCTGCCTTCTCTGAAGAGGACTAAATACAACATTGAAAGTAAGATAATTAACACATATCAGTTAACTACATGTATTGGTGTTTATATATGTCACACACACATACACACACATACACATACATATACACACACATACATCTCCTTTCTTATATGCACACTGTTCACTACTTGGAATCCTTGGGTGTTTAGACAATTGGGTTCCCCCCTACCAAATTCGCCTTTCGGGACACTTCTTTTGTTATTTTGGGGTGTGGCTCTTAGGATAGATAGTAATAAAATAAAAGTTGAGCTGAGCAAGTGATAAAAGAGCAAGGAATGCTTAAACATAGCAGGAAAAAGAAGATACAGTCAGAAGCCAAGAAAAGAGAAATGGAGAGTAGATGGAAACCTGCAAAGAAAGGAGAGCTGATGGGAGGTAGCTGGGAGAGAGCCAGTCAAAATTATATAGTTTTCAGGTGGACACAAAACTCCAAAGAAATCCTGGGACTGTGTTTTTCAGTAATTTCAATCATGACGACGGCAGGGGTTGAACCTCTATTATGTCAACTATTCAAAATCAGATGTAGTTTAACAAGGACAATACAGCCCTTTGCTTGATATTTATTTACCAGGGAAAGGCTTCATAAACAACCAGGAACAATGTGTAACAAAGAAAGATCTGTGCTTATGTAAGCGCACATGCTTGTGTCTATGAGGAAATTGTTGTATCCTAGAGATTTCCTTCTCTGCATCCGCAGCACCCCTCCCTTCCTATATCCACTGCACCCCCAGCCAGATATGTGCCTTTTCCTTTTTCCTGCTCTTTGAAAAATGATGTTTGGGCAACATAGCTAGTCAGTAACCATTAATGGGTTAAGAGGGTTGGAAACTCATTTGATTTCATAGTTGACTGTTTGCATGACTACAGGTTAAGCTGTGATTAGATTTCCATTTACAGCTCCCTCATTTTCAGGCATTTAAAAATAACTCAGCCCTAAAAGATCCCTCTAAATTGATTGAACTGGAGCTTGCCAATGAGTCATAGATAACCCGCGACCTCAAAAACACAAACAAAAAGCAATACCAAAGTTGGGGGAGGGGAGCGTATATCAACTCAAAGCTAATTTTTTTAAAGCTTTCTTATTCTGAAAAAAAAGAATCATTTTAGGAAGGCAAGCTAATAAATTTATGTCACTTCTGTATAACTGTTTTTAAGTTATTTTGCAAGGACCCCAAAAATGGTAAAACATTCAACTGCTGCACTTGCTAAAGACAACATACACACACACACACACACACAACACACACACGTGTCTGTCTGAATATAAATAGATAAGAATTCAGTGGCCTCTTGGAGGTTGTGTAAGACATATTCAGTGTCAAAATGGGTGTTTTGTGATGGTCTGGTCTCTGAGGAAAATCCAAGTAAGTTTCCAAGACCTGATAAAATATCCTTTTTTTCCTCCTTTTTCGACCTTAAATTCAAGGCTATTCAGGACGCTTGCCAATTTGCCAATTTACAGCTGTAGAATTACCTAAGAGTGCAAGTTTTTTCAAAGCATTCAGAAAGTGAAATGCAAGTCCAGCAGGAGACCCCTGCTGGTGGCATCTCCTTAGACCTCCAGCACAATGCAGCCATTTTTCCTTCTACCCAGGCTCCTTAGAGAGGAACTGGTCTCTTGACCCATCCTATGACTTCTAGATTCCAATTTCCTAAAGCACTACAGCCTCTTATTATCGCATTTGATAGATTTAAAGTATTACTTTTCCTCATGCCAAGGAACACAATGAAGCTTTCAATAAATTTAAGACCAGTGTGAGTCACTACTGTTTACAGGCATATTTTTTACATATACTGGTATTTCTGTCATTTGGGAAGGTCACTTGTTAAGTAATTTTCCTTTGTGAAGGAGGGGTTCATCCTTACCAAAAATAAGACGAATAAACCTGGGAATGGTAGAAAAAATAAGATACAGATTTAGTCTGGTAAAACGTTATTAACTAGGCTTACACTAATGCATAATTTGTGATAGTGTGTCCTGGGCTAGACTATAGATTAAGAAAAATCTTGCTATGCAAATTTAAAAAAGAAACCAAGACTGGGCTGGTGGTGAGGGGTTAGTGGAGTAGGATTCGTATTAAGCCTACTTACGAAAACATAAAGCCTCTACAAGCAGCATGCTTCAAAACACGTGTTACACTTCCCACACTGGCACATACTTTGGAATCTATTGAAACAAGGTAAGGTGCTGCCTTCAAGGAGGTAGGATCCAGTTGACTCTGGAGTGGCATGGATACGAATGGTTCGGATATTCAGATACAGGCAAAACCAACCTAGCTGTTAGTTTAAAAGTAGCTATGATAGAAGTTAGTTTGGGTATTGAGTGGGAAACAATAATACGGGATTTAGGGCTTCCCTGGTGGCACAGTGGTTGAGAGTCTGCCTGCCGATTCAGGGGACACGGGTTCATGCCCCGGTCCGGGAAGATCCCACATGCCGCGGAGCGGCTGGGCCCGTGAGCCATGGCCGCTGAGCCTGCGCGTCCGGAGCCTGTGCTCCGCCACGGGAGAGGCCACAACAGTGAGAGGCCCACGTAACGCAAATAAAAAATAATAATGATAATACGGGATTTAAACGTATATAATATATAACATTAAAAATATGTATATATATGCCTGTGTACACACTCACACACACAGACATAAAGTGAATGTCCCCAAAGCTATCCAGTAGTTGTAGAAGTTATTAGGTACTTCCCTGCAGCGCTGGTTTCCCTCAGAGTACAAATAAATTACGGTCACTTGCAGGATGCGCTCCTTTTGATCAGCTCTCAGTCCAATAAGAACAAAAAACTCATTACTGAAAGTAACTCACTTTATAAAAATGTCTGCCTGGCGACTGGTTTAGTCTAACCCTCTATATTGACCAAGGAGTGGCAGTAAAATGTGAGTCAGTAAAATGTGATAGTGAAAGTTCATAGACTCCTTCCAACCTCTCCCAGGTCGTTGGTGATCGTTTACATGTAAATTTGAAGACAAGTGTGTTTTACTAAGGATCCACCTGCTTCTTTTTACAGTTGGACATATCAAGTTCCTTTTCACTTTTAGGTCTAACATGTTAAGCTGTCCAGTTTAACGTGTGAAAATATTACTGTGATTACATACTTTATTTCAATGCCTTTTTGATATTTTTCATTAGGTACTATTTATATCATTGCATTATTTAGTCCTCTAACCTTAAAAATTAAGCAAACTTCTAACACCTTCCCGTTTTAAAAAATCTCATTCAGTCTGTACATCTAACTGCGTTAGAAACTTATAGTAAGAAGAGTAACAGGTACAATTTCTTAAACATTTACA